>NC_056725.1:1145337464-1145602464 GCF_019279795.1 Protopterus annectens
GTTTCCCCCACGTTTTCTTCTTGGGATCCAGTTTTCCGCTTTTCAGCCACAGATCAGACAGTAAACAGCCTCTTTACACACAACAATTCATTCGGAGGTCTTTTCATTCAAGAAGAACCATTTATGCATATTCTCCTGCGTACATGTCTAACCAGCCATGCACTCTGACCTGTAGCTTACCAAGGGAATTCCGGATTATAAGGATCACAATGTGAAATAAGTTGTTACAACCAGACTGTAGTTATCAGTAGGCTTTTCTAAGTGACAGCCGATAACACAGGAGGCTCGGGTTGAGCACGTTTTAGTAGTGTACACAGGCAGGCTAAATAATATACAGTCCAAGTATGAGAGTTTTGTCTGACTCTATACAGTAAGCAGTTTCTTTATATAGTGTTTACAATCAGCTTTTGCCCACCTTACTGACGTGGTCGGTCACAGGGCATTTCCATCACTATGGTCCGCAATAGTCTATACATACGTGGGTGCTGGGGTCGTGCTTTTAAATTGTTTTCCCATGGAATAACACAGCCTTGCAAGGCACCTTGTACATTACAGTATCCTTTGTGATTGTAGCTGTTTCAAGGACCCTAGACTGTTACGATACAGTGGACAGTTAATTTCTTAATACGTTGCTTTGTCTCTCTGGTAAGGAGTTGTACTGCTATCTTCGATAGAGCTCACAAGGCCATCCTCCTCTGGGGAAGGAGTGCTGTTATGCATGTACATACATTTATTGTTCTGTAACCCAGCAAATAATTAATGATGACAGACATGAGCCTGCTGTACTGCTTACTGCCAGGTTCAGAATTCCATCACAGTACAGCTTAGCTTCACCAATTACATGCAGGCTTAGTTCTACTGCCATATTGTACGGTACAATTCAATACATTATATAGTATTTCGAGTGTAAACTGGAACTTCATATATGTTTCTATATATTTTACGAACAACATCCATCCGGCCATATGCATGTTGTTCCGTCCTTTACCTTGACTGTGTGTATTTGTCCGTCCAGCTACGCTAATCTCCACATGTGATGTCCCAGTTTCCCCTTCTTTGCCTGTAGCACCCTGTTAGGACGTCCTGTTTGGTAGGCACCTGTTCCGCTATATGTGATCGACTTCACTGCATAGATAATCATCAATGCGGTGGTCCAACGACCCGACTTGTCCACATGTGTACAGTTATGGGCACCGTGTCGTATGCAAACCTAGATGGTTTGGACGGGTACATACTACATGCCGGATGTACACATTCTGCTGACACATTCACATGCAGCCATTTACATATCTGTACCTGCGGTGGGTTGGTGACATGTGGGTAATGCGTTTGCCAGCGTGGCATTGCCTAACACAAACATCTTACCACAGTTCAGGTATGCACATTGTGTGTGGTTGTATAGCTGCACACGGATGCTAGCAGGTTTGGGTGCAGGGGTATACATGGGTGTGCCTGACATGTACAATGAGGCTATTGTGTAGTACATCCGAATGCATGGGTTCTGCTTCTGGATATTACACTTCATCATACACCATCCAGTGTATGCAACAGAGACGTTGCTGGGTGTGGGATATGTTGCTATGCACATGTTTGCCTGTGTTTGAGGTATCTTGCTTCCTTACTGTTGTTATGTCAGCACAGCTACCCGGCTATGTACTGTCACTACTGCTTGTGACCATTATGGTTGGCACCTTTTCCAATGCCCATAGTGGGGCATGTTATGTGGACACTTCGGAATTTGCAGGACTACACATACCCACGGCTAGTGCAGTTGACAGAACTTCACTTGTTTGCCATACTATGAGCTTATTCTGTAAGCGTTTGGGTTCCTTATTTATTTTCTTATGCCATGTCTGTGTTCCATATCGTAATGCATATATTTTATGCTACTATTTACATGTATATTGCGGGAATTTGCGTGGCAGGGGATCGGAGGTCATTTTCCATTTTTACGATTGTTGCAGGGACACGACTGTCCAATCAGGGACTGTCCATGGCACATTGGGACAGCAGGTAACCCTGGTGACCATGCCCATGTCGCTACTGGGGTTTCCACCTTTTCCATTTTCCGATCTGGGATATTTCCGGGACTCACATCTGACTTTACAGGCCGACACATACAAACGGTCACTATATAGCATAGAAATTCACTTGTTTGCCTAAATAATATGCTTATTATTGTGGCAATTTCCTTGCTTATTCTGTTTCTTGTGCCATTTAGGTATTTCTGTTACAGAAATAACCAATTCATGCTACCATTACATTAAATACGGGATATCATTGTGTCCTACAATCGTAGCACATCAGCCATTTCTAATACGTTTTTTTGGGACACAACTGTCCATGGAGAGACTGCCCCAACCAAAGTGGGACAGGTGGTGACCTTAGTCGCTGCTCCTATGTCGGAGCGGCGCGGCGCGCTGACATGCGGCTGTACACCTTCTCTGAGTGTAAACACTGACAGTGCATTGCAGGACGAACGCGTTCTTATGCGTATCCTTTGCTCCTTGGACGGGTACACTTATGCCTTCGTGGCTTCTATTTGCTTCTCCGTTAATTTGGGACGGGGACTATGTTGCATACTGTACGTGCGTTTCATTCTGCACAGGACCTGGCTGCTGCCATTACTATTGTGGGCGGACCGTGGCTGTCAGCACATTAGGTTGCTCACCTCATGCCGGCTTAGACACGCCTCCAGACGCATCCTACCTGGGCTCGCTCACGTACACTACGCACGTGTCTGTGATTCCGGTGCACTCTCATTAATATGTATATGGCGCTACTGCGCCGGATATTCCATGCACCGGCGCAGGCCTTACGCCGGCCTTGCGCCGAGCTTCATGAATCCCGGGGAAAGAATAGTAATCTCCTAGCTCTTCAAACTTTCTGATATCGCAAAATGTTGACAGTAAGCTATTTTAACTGGAAGACTAAACATTTCAATACTTCCTTGTGAATATATATTTTACTTTTACAGTAGTGTCAAGAACTGTCTTTGAAATCTATGCATTACTTCACTTCTTTCAAATCATTAATTTTACAGTTCAGATTATATTTTGTCAAAATGTCAGTAGCATTTTAAGGGTACATTTAATATTTAAACTGATATTTTAAATGAATAGCTATCAGTTACCAAGTGAGTTTGTACAGAGTGTGAGATAACTGCAAAGATAACATGTTGCAAAAAGTAATATGTATCTTTTCATATGCTCTAGACAGACAATTTCAAGTAACATATAAAATGAAACTTTTACAGTGCAGATAGCTTGTGAAATCAGCATGTTAAACTGAGTAATACTTTTTAATCAAGCAGCTACATTTAAGTGCACATGTAGTTTGGGAACATTTCAGTTGTGTTTCCAGGAATATGTAATCCTATGAGGATAAATCATAAAATAGTATGTATTTATTTTTCCTTGCTTAGGTTGTTTTTCATTTTAATAACTAAATAACATTACTTTTTTCTTATTATTTGTTATATGTGAGGCTAAATGCACTTTGCAGGTTCACAGTGTCCTTAGAAACTGCAGAAATTGTTTACTGTTGCTATGGCAATGCAAATAGAATGTGAAGAAAGCTTCACTTCTCTTAACCAACAGTACATGTTCCCTCCTTTTTTATGTATTTGTTAATACTAAAAGGAAATAATTCAAAGGACGTATGTACATGAATGGAACATTGCAGAGTTAATCACGAACATGTCCCCAATCCCAATAAGCATAACAGTGACTATCATTAATCTAATAAATATTGTAATAATTAATTAAGTTCACTATTCCAATTAGTCTACCTTAAAATTAGATTATTTTAGACTATTATTTATCTATGTATATATAGTGAGTTATTAAATATATACAGAGTATATTAGTATAGTAAAGAGGAGAGAATTTAGAAAGGGAGACAAGATGCAGTTAAAATAAATAATGAGAAAAGAGAGAAGAGAAAGAAAATAGAAAATTAAGATAAAATGCACATATACTATGTATGTTGCTTTACAGTATAAATATTTTATGTGCTATATAACCCTCCTTCTGTGAAAGAAAAGTACCCCGTTTTGCATACCTGAAGTAATGTGAAAACTCTCATGTGTCATCTATTTTCAAAAAATATAGATAACGATTCCAGTAGTTAGTTCCCTTTGTTTTAAAATTCCAAGCAGTAAAATCGTCCTTTAAAGTAATGTCAAAACAATTCATATCATAGTAGATGCTTTGAGAGATTTGGCTGTAACAGTATCAGTCTTTTGCTTCTTCTTTTTGACATCTGTCCAGACATTTGTTTCTTTTGTTTTCTTGAGAGAAGGTGACATCCAATCCATATATTCTGATAAAGTAATCACATTGTTAGTTTTAATAAATGAAAAGGCTTCCTCTAAGTCAATAAAAGTCCTCATCTCGTTGGCATACAGTATTCTTATCTTAGCTGGATATGCAAGTTGTGCCTTGATGTTATTTTGTTTAAGAAACTTTATCACTGGCCACACTTTTTTTCCTTTGTTCTATTATTCTAGATGAATAGACATTATCAAATCTTATCAGGCTCTGTTTATATTTTAGAGGAGCCTTCCTCCAAGCAGATCTTAAAATCAGTTCCTTGTCCAAGTATGAAAGAAATTTGATAATTATTGACCTAGGAGGAGAGTTTGAGTTAGTGGCAGGTTTTCCAAGAGCTCTGTGTGCCCTTTTGATGCCAAAGGAAAGTCCTTCTTTTAAATTTACAATCCAAAAGACCAATAAGACTGGACACTGCTCAAAGACCAACTCCTTCTGTTTATTGAAATTAGATATACAAATGATGAGCGCTTTCGGGCCTCTGCCCTTCATCAGATAAAGCATCTCCCAAAAACCAACATTTTAAAACAAGCACAACCAATAAAAAATCAGTAAAAATCAGTAAAAAACCCGTCTATTCTTAAGGGTGGGTCTCATAGGAATGACTTCATTAAGCCCAGGACTCCTGTGTGCCATAAACTCAATTATCCATTTAGATTCAGCTAGCTCTGTTAATTGTTTAATGTCTCCCCCTCTTTTATTCAACTTCACATTCACTGTCACTTTAAACTTGAAACTATGTGTAGGATGAGCTGCCAAATGTCTATATAATGCATTGCGTGTGTCCCCATTTCTAATTGAAGAGAGGTGCTGCAAGACCCTAACTTTAAACATACAATTGGTCTTGCCCACATAAAAACTTGTGCAGGATTGACACTCTGCCAAGTAAACCACATCAGTGGTTCTGCATGTTGCTCTCCCTTTCAAATCAAACAGTCTGCCAGTCACTGGATGCACAAATACACCCCTACTATCTACATAAGCACACGCCTTACATAGCCCACATGGAAAAGTGCCCTGTTTAGTAATAGCCAGATTATCCATACTGGTCTTAGTCTTATCCCTACAAAGTAAATCTTTCAAGTTTTTATTTCTTTTATATCTAAAAAGTGGTTTATCACCTAGCATACCCTTCAAACTTACATCACTAGTTAAAATATTCCAATTCCCTCTGATCAGTGCACAAACATCACCTATATTGCTACCATAAGTTAGTGTCAACCTAGAATCATGTCCACTGGCCCTATCATGTTGTGAGCCTGTGCCTGTGTCAACGGTTCTCAGCCATGGTTTATATCTATCCTTCCTATAATTCCTACCAAACTCCATCCTGTTGTTTACCAATTTCCTATCATAACCCCTAGTATGAAAGCAATCCATCAGGGTCCCCAACTCTTGCTCGAAGCATGCTTCGTCACTGCTAATTCTAGAAATCCTGGCAACCTGTCCCTGCACTATATTAGGAAATATGTGTCGAGGGTGCATGCTGTCGAAAGAAAGCAAGGTGTTCTTCCAGCAGTCTTTTCTATATAAACTGGATGAAAAACCATTCTCTGTCAACTGTACCCTGACATCCAAAAAGTCAATCTGTGTGCGTGAGTTGTTAACCGTGAACCTCAAAAAAGAGGTGGTGGTATGTAGGTAGGAGACGAAATCAGCTAAAGAGTTGTCGTCCCCATCCCAAAGAATAAAAATATCGTCCACAAAACGCTTATACATCTTGATATGACCTTTCCATGACATGTTATTTAACACCATACTCCTCTCCCAGAAGGACAAGACAAGGTTGGAATAGGTGTTAGCACAGGGGGTGTCCATGGCTATCCCCTGTGCCTGCCTATATGCTTGGTTCACACCTATAAAGACATTATTATTTAGTACTAAACCAAGCAAACCTCTTACGGTATCGATCTTGAACATAGTGACGCCTAACTCCTGCAAAAGCTCAGAAATGGCTCGTATCCCATAATCATTGCCTATGACAGCAAACAGGTTCTGGATGTCCATAGTTACCATAAGTAACTCACCGTCAGACTGTTCCAATTTATAGGCCCCTAAGCTTTTCAAAAAGTGGCCTGTATCTGAAAGCACATTGTCCAATCTATCTAGGTACGGCCTTAACTCCGTCTACAACCAAATCGAAATATTTTCTGTCACCCAACCTCTGCCAGACACTATAGGTCTGAGAGGTGGGTCAGTTTCTGATTTATGTATTTTTGGTAGAGCTTTGAATATAGGTGTCACTGGCTTCTCTATCATAAGAAATTTAAACAAATCTTCACTAATCAGTTTACTGTCCAAAAACTGTCGTAGATTGCTGTGTACTCTCTCTATAATCCCTTTCACACCTAAAGGATTAATTGGGGTATACGTATTAGCATTCTGTAACAAACCTAGCAATTTACTTTCATACCAGGTGGTATCCAATACCACTACGGCACCCCCCTTGTCAGCCATTTTGATAGTAATATCTGCATTATTCCCAAGATCATGTAGAGCTTGTCTCTGTGTGGGACTCAAATTATAAAACCTACCATGTGTCCCCTCCTGAAAATAGCACATCAGATCTTGTTCACAAGCATTAATGAATAAATTCATAGCAGGTGAGAAAGGGGGGACAAAACCAGTGGGCTGCCTTAGCATGGTAACACTCGGGTTATCACCTCCAAAAATCTGTTTCAAAACTAAGCTACGACAAAAAACCATAAGGTCCATAATAATGTCATTATATACACAAGCCCTACTGGGCACAAAAGTCAGCCCTTTATTTAAAACAAAACACTCATCTTCAGACAATCTGTAAGATGAAAGGTTAAAAACAATACCAGTATCTTGCTTAACAGTCAGTGCAGCAGCTTCCTCCTCTTGTTGTACACCCTGTCCTCGCTGCGGGAGCGGTTCCATGTCCCTTTCTTCTTGACAGGTGCCGGCAGTCTGTCCAAAAAATTCAAACGACCATGTGTGTCCTTCGGTCTGGCACCAGTCCTGTAGTCACTCGGATCACAAACCAACACCTCAGACACAAAACCAGTATCCGTTGAAACAATGGCACTGGATGGTGCCTTAGTGCCCTCATTGAAGGAACTCACGGTGGGGATACAATCTCCCCGTGTTGAAACCTGTTGAATAGCTTCCTTCGTGGTTGCTGTCCCCTCCTTGCTAGAACTGGAGGCATCACCCAAAGAAGTAGCCCTGCATGCATCTCGGGACTCCGTTGGTGTATGAAGACCCGGTGCTTGCATCTCAGTATTCACAATACTGGTGCCGGCATTTCCCAAATCCACGGAAGCACTGAAGGAACTGATAGAGGCAGCTAGAACCCCATCCGTGCACACTATAGAGGCGTGAGTACTTCCATGCGCCGCATCTACCGTGGTGGAACCTGTATCGGTGATGGAACTAGTAGAGGCTGCTAGAACCCCATCCGTGCACACTATAGAGGCGCGAGTACTTCCATGCGCCGCATCTACCGTAGTGGGACCTGTATCGCCTCCGGCTGCTGAAGATGATGTCATCGAGCGTCCGCTTCGTTGAACAGCACCACCGTTGTTTGAACAAGATCCCCTTCTATCTTCCTGCGACGATAACGGATTTCTTGATTTGGACCATACAAAAATATTCCCTTGCTGGAAATCATGATGGTCTCTTTTCAACTTGCCCAATTTCTGGATCCGAATCTTCTCCTCCTCTTCCAATAAGGAACCATGCAGTTGTTTCAGGCGTTGTTGACTCCTAGCGTCTGTGAACTCGGACGCAAATCTGCATTGCAATTGTTCCACTTCCTGCTTGAGTGTGACGATCTCTGGGGCAAAAAAGTCATTCATCAGCTCCATGTACCGGTAGCTGGTATTAATATTCAATAGTTGCCATCTAGCCAATAACTCGGGATAGCGGTCGCCTTGTGTGGGCATACACAAGATCCTCATGCCCCGAGGCACTATCCCGTAAGCTAAGCAGGCTTCCAAGTGAAAGGTCTGCCACTGCAGACGCTGTAGCCTGCTCAGTTTATAATTAAAATCTCTTAATAGAGAATCAAAATTCTTATCAGTGGCAACAGGTACATTGCTGCCAACATGCTTGTCCTTCTGTATCTCAAAACCCAAACCTAGAAAAGGGTTTTCTCGATTTAGAAGACCAGTTACATCTCCTATTCCACCAACCAAAGTTGCTGAAGGCATTGTAGACATGAAATTGCCTTCTGATAAAGCTCCTTATCCCCAAAGCATGTAAGGCACAATAGAACACAACAAAATCTCTATGGAAACAAAACAATGTTCTGTGCCTCACCAAAGTCCAGTCAGATAAACCAAAGTAAATATCCAAAAAACCAATAAGACTGGACACTGCTCGAAGACCAACTCCTTCTGTTTATTGAAATTAGATATACAAATAATGAGCGCTTTCGGGCCTCTGCCCTTCATCAGATAAAGCATCTCCCAAAAACCAACATTTTAAAACAAGCACAACCAATAAAAAATCAGTAAAAATCAGTAAAAAACCCGCCTATTCTTAAGGGTGGGTCTCATAGGAATGACTTCATTAAGCCCAGGACTCCTGTGTGCCATAAACTCAATTATCCATTTAGATTCAGCTAGCTCTGTTAATTGTTTAATGTCTCCCCCTCTTTTATTCAACTTCACATTCACTATCACTTTAAACTTGAAACTATGTGTAGGATGAGCTGCCAAATGTCTATATAATGCATTGCGTGTGTCCCCATTTCTAATTGAAGAGAGGTGCTGCAAGACCCTAACTTTAAACATACAATTGGTCTTGCCCACATAAAAACTTGTGCAGGATTGACACTCTGCCAAGTAAACCACATCAGTGGTTCTGCATGTTGCTCTCCCTTTCAAATCAAACAGTCTGCCAGTCACTGGATGCACAAATACACCCCTACTATGTACATAAGCACACGCCTTACATAGCCCACATGGAAAAGTGCCCTGTTTAGTAATAGCCAGATTATCCATACTGGTCTTAGTCTTATCCCTACAAAGTAAATCTTTCAAGTTTTTATTTCTTTTATATCTAAAAAGCGGTTTGTCACCTAGCATACCCTTCAAACTTACATCACTAGTTAAAATATTCCAATTCCCTCTGATCAGTGCACAAACATCACCTATATTGCTACCATAAGTTAGTGTCAACCTAGAATCATGTCCACTGGCCCTATCATGTTGTGAGCCTGTGCCTGTGTCAACGGTTCTCAGCCATGGTTTATATCTATCCTTCCTATAATTCCTACCAAACTCCATCCTGTTGTTTACCAATTTCCTATCATAACCCCTAGTATGAAAGCAATCCATCAGGGTCCCCAACTCTTGCTCGAAGCGTGCTTTGTCATTGCTAATTCTAGAAATCCTGGCAACCTGTCCCTGCACTATATTAGGAAATATGTGTCGAGGGTGCATGCTGTCGAAAGAAAGCAAGGTGTTCTTCCAGCAGTCTTTTCTATATAAACTGGATGAAAAAACATTCTCTGTCAACTGTACCCTGACATCCAAAAAGTCAATCTGTGTGCATGAGTTGTTAACCGTGAACCTCAAAAAAGAAGTGGTGGTATGTAGGTAGGAGACGAAATCAGCTAAAGAGTGGGAGGGTGGGAGGGAATTGGAATATTTTAACTAGTGATGTAAGTTTGAAAGGTATGCTAGGTGACAAACCGCTTTTTAGATATAAAAGAAATAAAAACTTGAAAGATTTACTTTGTAGGCATAAGACTAAGACCAGTATGGATAATCTGGCTATTACTAAACAGGGCACTTTTCCATGTGGGCTATGTAAGGCGTGTGCTTATGTAGATAGTAGGGGTGTATTTGTGCATCCAGTGACTGGCAGACTGTTTGATTTGAAAGGGAGAGCAACATGCAGAACCACTGATGTGGTTTACTTGGCAGAGTGTCAATCCTGCACAAGTTTTTATGTGGGCAAGACCAATTGTATGTTTAAAGTTAGGGTCTTGCAGCACCTCTCTTCAATTAGAAATGGGGACACACGCAATGCATTATATAGACATTTGGCAGCTCATCCTACACATAGTTTCAAGTTTAAAGTGATAGTGAATGTGAAGTTGAATAAAAGAGGGGGAGACATTAAACAATTAACAGAGCTAGCTGAATCTAAATGGATAATTGAGTTTATGGCACACAGGAGTCCTGGGCTTAATGAAGTCATTCCTATGAGACCCACCCTTAAGAATAGGCGGGTTTTTTACTGATTTTTACTGATTTTTTATTGGTTGTGCTTGTTTTAAAATGTTGGTTTTTGGGAGATGCTTTATCTGATGAAGGGCAGAGGCCCGAAAGCGCTCATCATTTCTATATCTAATTTCAATAAACAGAAGGAGTTGGTCTTCGAGCAGTGTCCAGTCTTATTGATTTTTTGGATATTTACTTTGGTTTATCTGACTGGACTTTGGTGAGGCACAGAACATTGTTTTGTTTCTTTTAAATTTAAAAAGTCAGGGATCCAGCTTGATAAAAAGGAAATAATATCCTCACCTTCTGTGTTTTCAGGTAATCTGAAAATCCTGATGTTATTTCTCCTCTCCCTATTTTCCAAGTCATCTACTTTATTAACCAACCAAGTGTTTTGTTTAAGAAGCAGTTCTTTCTGTGTTTCCACTTCCTTAAGTCTGCTTTCTAGGTCATTTAGAGAAACCTCTATTCATGTTATCCTTGTCTGGTGTTGTAGCATTTCCTTGAGGGTGTCAGCCTGTTTTTGACTGCTTGTTTTAAGATTTTCTAGGTTCTCTTTAAAATCATCCATCTTCAAAGACAACTCCTGCAAGGTAGATGCCATCTGTTGTAGTTCCTTCTTTAAGGCAGCATCCTAGTGAGAATTCTTTGAGTTGCTCATTTTAACAAGTGAATATATCTCCAAGTTTGTGACAGGAAATTATTTGTAAAACTTCACCAAAGTTTCTAATTATGTAAATTAGTCCTTTATCTATAAGATTTTATACTTTGAATAAAAAAAAAAGAATAGTTTTCCTGTCTTATTTAACTAGTTATATGGAGCTCTAAAATACTGCTGCTTTCAGTTAGCCATTCAGGCTCCACCCCTCGTCTTGGCTATTTTTGATATCAAACACACTTCCACTTACATCGCAGACCAAAATCACTTCTGTCTGCCTTCAGAATAAGCAAGATGGCATTGATCACTCATTCCCATCTTCTCCTTTCCAGGTGTTCTAATACTTGGGCTGTTATTCAAAGTTTGTCATCTGAGGTGTAATCTTTTGCTCCTTGGAAGAGCAAAGTCTAGCCTAGTGAATATTCTTTGCAATCTAGCTAGAAATAAAGAGGATGCAGGGAGTGGACTTGCCTGCTAGGGATCATCACCAGACACAAATACCTAATCAGAATCGTTTATTTGGAGTTTATTTGGGGTATGGATGGTCAAGTGATCTAAGACACCAGACTCAAGGATTAAACTCATTCTATGGTTGCTGGATATTCTGGTCTCCAGATAGAGACATGGGTTCAAATCCCCTTCTGGCAGCTGCTTTTGGGGCTGGGAGTTGACATAATGTTTAAGGTGTTTATCTTACAGACACAAGTTGCAAGGCTTGATTCTCATCTTTAGAAGCAGAGCTAGGCTTGAAATTCCCCCCATGGGGTCATAAGCATAGCAATCACCTATGAAAGTATGAACCAATGTTGATTGCCAGCACAGCAGAAATATAAATCATTGCTTCCATCTCTCTATTCATATATGTAGATATGACAGTCATTACTTATGCAAATAATGTACCACTCAGTGGACAACCTTGTTCAATACCCTTCTCTAACTATATATCTTCACTTAACCTTCCATTTACCATAACCTTCACTATATTATATTTATAAGCTGAAGTACAAACATTGTTAATCATTTTGCTTATATTATAAATTTCAAATATATCCCAAAATACAGAATGATGAATAGAATCCAAAACTCTACTTTAATCTCCTACCAATACTTTTGCCTGAACATTTCTAGGCACTATATCCTATACTAATTCCCTAATTATTAATAATAAATATTGAAGCATTTTACCTTTTATACTAAACATATATTCATTTACAACTTTACCCACTTTCTCTTCCATACTTTTTTAAAATTTTCATAAAAAGCTTATAATCTTTTTTATTTAATACAATCAGTCTCCAATTCTGTATTTTCATCTTCTCACCTTTCTCCCATATAAATATAATAACACCCCTACATAACTCTGTATATCTAAAACCTTTATTCATCCATTCATTTAATACCTTTATAAACCATTTTTTGCTCTACAGTTACATTTTTATACATCCTGTATTCTATTCCATCCAGTCTTGCTGCAGAATTTAAATTCATTACTTTTAACACATGTTCTAATATCTCTATTTTTATTTTTCTAAATCCTTATTATTATCCTTGTCAGAAAATGCATGTCTCTTCCATTCCTTTCACATCTTTGTTCTCTGTACTTTAAATAATCCCCTGGATTCGGATTCAATAAACTCCATATAGGAATAGTGGTATTCCTACATGGAGTGTATGGTATTCACATCTGCATCCCCTTCTCAGCAGTGCGCCTTTCATATTAATGAAGGTGCACTACTGAGGTGGATCTGCGGACATGAACACTGAATCAGTGCAGGGGGTGTGTTGCAGTAGTACTCACAGGTCTGTAACACACCCCCTGCACTGTCAAAGTGCCGTACGACACTTTTTAAATGCTTTCATTGTCCACAGACACTGAAAGTAAATGAATACAATATAATACAATACAATGCAGGGTGTGTGTGACAGAAACTGTAACACACTCCCTGCATTGTCAAAGTGCCGTACAGTAAAATTGTGTCTTTGGATACACATCTCAACTTCTCCCAGCAAGAAATCTGGATAAAGCCAAGATGTAAACATGGGACATAGGTCCCATAATAGGGGAAATTAGTAAAATATTGCTCGGACAGACTTAGAAAGTTGATAGAATGACAGGTTGTGCATTACCAAATATTGATTATTATTAGTAGTAATATATCTAATTAAAGAGGTTGTATTCAATTTTATTTTCCATTATAAGTGAAGTTTAAGTGTAGCTGAGCAGGTCTGAGCATCGCTCAGCATTGCTGAAACATGTTATAGGAGCTAAATACAAATGTATAGCTGAAATATTCAACAGCGACTTAACTTAGTGGTTAGAGTTCTGGCTTTGTGTGCAGTAGTTCACTGTTCGGGTATCAAGACAAGCTATTCATTTTTACATGGGAAGGCATTGTTAAAACCTTTTTTAAAACAATGTAGTAATTGATATTTGTTAACCAGGGTAGTGTAGCTGGTCCAAAATTGTAGTGTTAGAGGATATATGATGTGAAATCCCCCATGTAAACACAAGTGTCCTATACAGTACAATCACACTCCAAGGTAATGTAATCAAAGCACATAGGGGTATGTCATGTAAAGTAAAATATATAAACCTAATAATATGTCACTAATGAATAATTAATTTCCAAGCTGTAAATATTTTATGAAATGAAAACTGAGCAATGTTTAGCAGTGCTTAGCACTGCTTAGCTGGTCTGAGCATTGCTTAGAAAGTATAATTCTAAGCACCATTCAGCTCAGCTAAGCCCATTTGCACACTGCTAAGCACCACTTAGCATTTGCCATTTTGAGGACAGCTCAATTCAGCCTAGTGGTGTTTTTGCACCTCTGAGCTGTGATCAGCATTTTCAAAAATGGTCCAATGATGGCAAAGGGTGGGAATATGGCCTTATTTAAACTGCACCGGTGGGAATACAGCCAGAACCTGTTGTAGTTTGATTACTGCAGGAGCTATGTCTAGAGTTGGAGAGGGAGTGTACTTTTGGGTGCAGTGCTGGGGGATTCTGGAGTCCAGGGTCATGGCTGGGATCCTTGTGCAACACCATGATAACAGACTTCTGTAGGGCCAGTACTAGGACTCCCAATACAACTGTGAGGCCTGGGACCATCTGGCACATGACCTCACCACTGCCACTGGAATCCCCCAAACTGGTGAGCAGGTACGACATCACTATGCCAACCTAAAGCGGAGGAAGGGGAAGCTCTTGGCCCAATGGATCCAAGATGCTCGAGACAGCAATGCCCCATTAGTTTGTAAGTATTTCACCCATAGCTGCACAAAATTCTAGCCTGAGTATGTGATAGACAGGTATGCATATTGGTTGTTTTCTTCCCCTACAGCGGCAGAGGTGAGAGCTAGCAGTGTGGAGGCCCATGCAGACAGACTAGTGAGGCTGTGCAGAGAGTGTGGTGAGTACACATCTATCTTGCAGTATATAGTGCAATAAAGAAGAAGGAGTACATTGTTTACTGCTAGTAGGTATAGTGTGCTCTGAGTGTACTGGATAAATAAAGTTTGTCAGACCAACATTGATCTAAAGGATATGCAGTACTACTGAATGTAGAATATGAACTGTAATAAAGCACTGTGTCATGTTACAAATAAAGATTTATACCACAAACTGTTGTGTTTAATCTGGTGTGTTGTTGAAGAAATAGAATGTATACAGGTGCTTCACAGCAAATATTGCTTTGATAGCATGCATTGACTGAGATTGTACTGATAACCAGCTGTTATGCAAAACTGTAGATTGTGGAGCTGTTAAACAAGATATAACTATGCCCTGCACTAAGATCTGAACCTTGAATAGTAATGTGTAATGTATTATAGTGTGTCCCCTGCATCACTGCCTTGTGTTAACCTTTGCATTCTGGATTTTATTGTTTCGAAGGATTAATACACAGTACACTATCTGTCATGCATGAATCTCAGGCATGTATATTCAACTGTCACCTCAGTCTTTGGTGACAATACACTTAGATTACAAGGTCAGACTGTCTACCCAAGACAGCATTAGGCAGAATTCAGTCAAACAAGACAGCAGTTCCCTAATAGCTCAGTGTGATGAGAAATAACTCTATCATTCATTTTTGCACACCCAGACCATGGTTTGAATCTAGGGAGTGGCACTAAGATGTGTGAATATTTACACTCAAGTAATTTTTAATATTTGTAGAAGCAGTCAGGTAGTGTTAACAGATATGTTCTCCACATGTCTTACAGGTAAAGAAATGTTTGTAGTAGCTGTATGAAGGGTATACTAATAAACCATGTGCAACTGTTCCACTGTCCAACACCATGCCTGCAAATGACAGCAGGATAGGTCCATATACCATGCACTCTTCCCGGTACTTGTCTCTCAAGTGTCATGCTGTCATGGCAAGTGGTCACTGCTGTTAATAACCTTGGACACAGATATGAATCCAGGTGAAGTATGCCAGTAGCACACTCACACAACATCATTGCAGGGTACACCTTCTTCATCATATATGTAACCCTGACATGTACAAGTTCCCTCTAGTCATGTACCCAGAGTTGTCACAGTTTGCCTCATACCATTCCAGGTTGACAGTTTAACAGTTATGTATGTGCCACAGAAGCTATGGGCCATAGGTAGATGCAAAGTGAGGGCAGACCTGTAGAGTATTGAGCAGTACTGTTGTGAAAAATAGAAGCCTATACAGTTGTTAATGGACTTTTTTTTCTCTCCCCCACTCCTTATCTGCATCAATAATTATTATTCATATACTACAGGCATGTTGTTCCCAAAACCTAATGTTGGGACTTGTGTTCTATTATTGTTCATATATTTAATTGGTTGCATGTTAACATACCTTGTTCAAATACAATTGTTAGTGGCCTGTTGCTGTAAATGTAACTGGCATGCTGTTACAATGCTGACTGCTATTCCATTTATGCATGTGTTCTCTTTGCTATGCAGTTGTTTCACTTCTATTGTTCTGAGTTAATTGGAACACCCATGCATGCTGTTATAAGTAATCTTGAAATGTTTTGTTCATAATTAACCAACCTATTTTGAAAAACTGCAACACCATAGCACGTTTGGGAAGGCAGATCCCTGCGGATCTGGCTATCCCACCTCATCAGGCCATAGCACCAGGCCCCAGCATGTCTGGGACCCAACCCGGAACTGCCTCCTCCTCTGGTCCTGCACCACCCAAGGGTGGAACTGGCTCAGTGGATGGGTAGCGTCCCCCCCCCCGGGTGGGGACACAGAGAGGAACCTGTCAACTGCAAGAAGTTCCACGGTATGGTGCGCAGGGTCATCCAGACAGACTTGGATGAATGCCTGAACCAGATCAAGGGCAGTCTGATGCACATCAAGGGGCAGGCTCCCCTGTTGTCCAGCCCCCAATACAGCCACCTTTGGGGCCATGAAGGAGCAGTGATGATTGCCCATGAGTGCAGACCTCAGTCCCACTGTTTACCTCTGGGGGCTCATGGGCCTCTGATTCCTAATTACCGTCCCCATCCAAGGTGTTTAACCCCCTCATGTGTCATACACCGCCACTGTCTGCTGTCTTGTCTGTCTGCAAAAGCAACTTCTCCTACCCAACTTACCTCCCCAAATGTACCTACAACCTTTCCCCAACATCCCACTCTCACCTTAAAAAAAGGGGGCATCTGTCCCCAAAACTAAAAAACACGTGCCATACATAGCTCTCCATTTCACCCACAAGTACACTGATGTCATTCAATTTACCCCTGAATTACTCAAGCAATGTATGTCACCCACACCCCTCCCTGTGTAGTGTGAGGCACTACATTCCAAATTGTCCACATCATTCACAGATATTTCTGCAGAAGAAATGGAGAGCTATGGTCCTTGCCTGCACCCATCCTGCACATCCCTGGCTGCCTTTCACAATGTTTTTCCCCCTGCTTGCCCCCATTTCACCACTTTCCTATCACCTTTTTTTTCTTTTTTTGAAATTAGCACAGGTTTAAGTGGGAGTAAATGCCGCTAAGCAAAGCTAAGAGAAGCTAAGCATCCCTTGGCACCACATAGCATCATGCAAGCCTGCTTAAAACTGCTTTAACCATTCTCATTCAGCTCTCCCCAGCAACAAAATACCTAGCCTTGGCAGGTTTCGAATCCAGGACCAGTGCACTACAGTCAGAGTCACATACCACTATGCCATATGGCTGGAGGAATTTGTAATGCTTTTTCAAACATATCATGCATTACAGTTATTTAACATTAAGGAAAAAATACACATCCCTGCCAAATCTCAAACCCATAACCCTGTGCACTCTAGTCACAGAAACTACCACTACTCCAAATGACCTGTGAGAACTTATAATGCTTCAGTAGATATATCATGCATTATGATCATCTAACATTAGTGGAACATTGTGGAATTAGGAAAGTTTTGTAAATATATATATATATATATATATATATATATATATATATATATATATATATATATATATATATATGGGTCTACTGCTTAACATCAAAAATACACTTCTCCGAAATTAAGCAGTAGACCCTACACTTCAGCGAAAGTCCACTTAAATGAAAGTGCACTTTCGCTGAAGTCTACTACACCCCCCCCCAAAAAACCCCACTAAAACATGTTTTTGCAGGGGGGCAAGCCCCGTGGCACCACCCATGTGGGGGGCTGTGCCCCCCACACCCTCCTACTTAAATATACCAACTCTGAGATCACACTACAGCAGGGAAAAGGGAATATTCCCATTCTGTGCTACAGTGTGCCTGCCGAAGTCAATGTTTGAAGTTTCACTACTTCGAACAAGTGGACTCGGTGAATTGGAGTTCGAAGTAGTGAAACTTCGAACAAACTGACGGAACCCATATATATATATATATATATATATATATATATATATATATATATATATATATATATCATGCAGTGCAGTCATACCACTCAACCTCTTAGTGCAGGAGATCTGGACAAAGTCTGACAAAGTGGGGGGACAAATGCCCAAAAATAGGGACATATTTTAAGTACTGATTTTATAAGCTTAGAAAGTTGCTACAGTAACACGGTTTGTTTTAACATATATTTTCTGAAAGATTTCAAGTCTGAGACTCAAATGCTTCTCATTATTTAGTGACTTCAATCCTCACATCATCCCAGTGATTTGTCAGAAATCCACAACAGTTATGGGGAACAGGCCAAAGATATGAGCCAAACATCTGGACATTCTATGAAAATCTGGATAGTTGAGAGGTATGAGTCCAGTCATGTAACATTAGGGAAAAAACACTGAGCTGCCAAGCATTTCACCCAGCACCTTCTGAACTACAGTCAGGGGAACACAACACTACACCAAATCAGCTCTGGGGAATTGCTGATGCATTTGAAAATATATCATGCACTACAGGGATGTAACTGTAGGGAAAAACAGGCATCAGTGAGAAATTGTCAACCCAGAACCATTTGCACTACAGTCAAAGCAACATACCAGTAAGCCAACTGACCTCTACGGTATAATGACTGTTTTAACTAACATATCCTGATTGCCAGTCACACACTACTCCTATATATACTGCCCCAAATCACAGTGTACTTGGAATCCTGATGTTTTAAGGGACATGTCTCAGTCTACCCCTACAAACATACACAGCTGATAGACCTCCAGCAACTGTAGCAGCATTCACAATCAGATAGAAAAGGATATATGGCACTCACATCTGCCCATCTCCCTACTCAGCCCAACAAACATTTACACACTACACAATCTTGAAAGTCTGTTAACAATGGCCAGACATATATAACTCTCAACTGTACAGATTTCCACAGAATGTCCAGGTTTTGGGCTCATATTTATGGCCTCTTCCTCATAACATTTCTGAGATTCTGCTAAATCATTGTGACGATATCAGGAATGAAGTCATTAAATAATGATATACCATATCTCTCAACCTCTTAGTGCAAGAAATTGGGACAAAGCCTGACATAATTGGGGGACAGAGGCCCAAAAGTAGGGACGTATTTTAAATATTGGTGTTATAAACTTAAAAAGTTGCTGGAGTGACAGGGTTTGTTTTAACATACATTTTCTGAAGGATATGAAGTCTGAAACACAAATGGATGTCATTATTTAGTGATTCATATTTAGTCATATATATTTAGTGACTGATAATCCTCAGATCATCCTAGTGATTTGCCAGAAAAAATTGTATGATAAACAGACCAAAAATAAGAGCCAAACTTCTGGACATTCTGCAAAAATCTGGACAGTTGAAATGTATGCTAGGCACTGTGTAGGTTACTCTGAGCTGTGTACTGTCCATATGTGTGGCCCCCTGTCCCTGACTTGTAAATCTTTCCTGCAGTAATGGATATTGACTTCTGGACAGTGTGTACAACTCCTACCATAGTTGTGGTTGACATGGTACAATTCAGTAGCCTAGAAATTAACTGCAGGAATTAGCATAACTGTTAAAAAATTTAGACTGTTTCTGTAATTGCATTGTGCTAATATGTTAAACTGTTAAAAACGTTGACTGTTTGTAAATATTACTCATTGCATTGTACTAATACGTGCACTCTACTATGTGTTTTTCTATTTGTTTAATTTTGCTTCATTTGTGCACATTACATTTCTCTAATAACTTACTCTTATGTTAAATCTGTAATATGTAATTTTCTGGAGCTTTTCTCCCCAGGACTCCATTGAAAACGGGCTCCTCATGGCCCAATGGACTATCCTGGCAAACAAACTATAAATAAATAAATAAATAAAATGCAAGATAGTTGACACAGAAAGTCTTGGAACCTGGACCCTGTCAACCACGGTACTATACCTAGGCCACTAAGCCACAACAGCCAAAAGTAAGTGCTGCACACTTCCTGACAGTATTAACCATGCATATACATAGGTCATTGACCCCTGCATAGTGTGGACATGCAACAAGTTATCAAGTTGATTGGGACAGCCCTGGGAATGTGTGCTCTGCTGCTATTACCCTACAAACATAAATGTTACTGGATTTCTATGGGAACATGGGTGTGTTGGGGGGCATAGCTGTCAACTGTACACATTTGCACAGACTGTGCAGATGTTGGCTTTACATTTTTGTTCCATTTAGCATAGTGTTGTGCCTGTCTTGGGTTTCAGACTTCATACCCTTCAGAGACCAAATGCAACTGCAAGACCTGCTGTGATATCACTGTGTAAGTCTATAAGAGGAATATTTCATCATTGTCCCTAGTTTTGGGCCTTTGCCAGACATTTCTTTATGGTTTTCTACATCTGACTTGCTGGGGGAGGCTGAGGGGTGATTACGGGACCCCAACATTGACATCCATGCATGTGACCTATGACCCCCCCCCCAGTTTGTTAGTCCCCCTCATACACTGTAGTGAGTTTTGTCACTTAGGGGACTACTGCATATTCTGGGGAAGCCAGTATTGGGTGGACATTTCCTGTTGTTCCACATAGCTGTCAGTTGTCTGCTGCTATCGCGGTAGGCCACCCCATTCCTTTGCATACATGCAGCAATACCTTCGATGTGCTACCAAAACGTACTACTTCATTCATTTACTGTTAAGAAGAGTGACTTGCCTTGTGTCTGTGGCAGTTGTGAGGACAGTGCTTGAGGGCTGACTCTGTCTGATGCACACAGTAAACAGCCTATACATGGTAAGGTACAGGTAGTGTGATGTGTGTGGCATACATTTTATTGTGTGTGCAAGTCGGAAAGAGGTGTCAGTCCCTGGGTCCCTAGGGTGTCAGTGTGTGTGCTATGTATTGCCTCTTTGCCAAGGCCAGGGCATACTGGGCATGCCTACATCTGCCTACAAGGGCAGGCTCAGGGAGTTCCTCCTCTGAGTCCCCCTGTGCCTGAGGGGACCTTGGCAATGTTGGGGGCTGTGTGCCCCTTCCCCTGCGATGTTCCTGACGCAGCTGTTTCTGCAGGATCATATTGTGTAGCATGGCACATACTATGAACATGTGTGCACATGTGGCTGGAGAGTACTGCAGGGCTCCACCAGATATGTCAAGGCAGTGGAACTATGACTTAAGCATCCAAAGCACACACACTCTCTACAATGTTCCTAGTTTGTGCGTGTGCCTCATTATGGCATTCTTCAGTGGGTGTGTGTGCATTTCTGATGGGTGTCATCATCCACAGTTCCAGTGCATAGTCAGCATCCCCCACAAGATGGCCATATGGGATGTCCCCCCTGGCAAATGCCTGATACAGCTGTGAGGCATGCCAGATGTGGGAGTAGTGATAACTGCCAGGGCTTCCAGCACACACATTCATGATAATGCCCTGGGCATTGCACACGACCTGGAAGTTGATGGAGTGATAGCCCTTGCGGTTCACATACATTGTACCATCTCACCGGGTGGTGTTTTGATGTGGACATGAGTGCAATCTATGGCATCCAGTATGCAAAATGTTTAATCAGATTCATACCATGGTGTACCGCTAGTTTACTGATGGTAATCAGTTCCTTTATGGAACTAGCTGTCATCCTCCACATACCTTGTCTGCTTTACCTTATGGAGAAATTATTAGATTATCCAGATTATGCAATAATGAATTAGATTTAGAAAAGAATATTTATGATTGTATCATTATGTTTTTAAAAAGAGGATATAGTATAGAAATATTAGATTTTTGTATTAATAAATTATTGGATAAAAATAATTGTAGAAATGTTAATAAATTGATGATTAGTAATAATAGAGAAGAAAGTAATTTTCCACCTTATGTGAATAAGGTTAGTGCTATTAGTGGTAATAATAAATGTTCAAAAGTTTCTACTCAGGAAATACAAGATATTTATTTTGTTACTATTTATAATGTATATAGTAACAAAATTTGGGATATTATCAAATATTTTTGGAAATTTTTGACTTCAGATAAAAATCTTTATAAAATTTTCTCAATTATTCCTAAAATATCTTTTAAAAGAGGTCAAAATTTATCTGATAAACTAATAAATACTTATTATATTTCTCCTTTGGATAAGGTATATTATAATTTAGATATAGTTGGTACAAATGTTTGCGGCCAGTGCAGTATATGTAAATATGTTAAACCATATTTTGATAATATTAATGGAATTTCATTTAGACCTAATAATAATTTTTCATGCAACTCTGTAGGGGTTATTTACTGTATTAGATGTCCATGTAAATTATATTATATTGGTGAGACAAAGAGAAAATTTAAAACTAGAATGCAAGAACATATTAGAGACATTAAAAAAAGAGTACTAACTAGTCCCATTGCTTTACATTTTATGGAGTGTCATAATAGTAATGTTGAACTATTTGAATGTTGTATTTTAGAAAATATTTTTATTAAGAAAGGTGATGATAGATTAATTAAAAATATTTTGTTATTTAAAGAAACTATTTATATTCTGAAGTATAACACTATGTCACCTAATGGTTTAAATTTAGAAGTAAACTGGAAAAGTTTATTGTAAGTTTTGTATTATTAGTATTGTTAGTTCTTTTTTATATTGGAAGTTCTCTCTTTAAATAATACTCTTTTTTTTGATTGATTAATTTATGCAATTGTTTAATTAATTGTGGTATATATTGGAGTGGGTGTGTTTTTGCAACTTGTACTCATTGAAGGCTATTATGCCGAGGCGCTAAGCTGGATTAAACATTTTGTGAACTGGCGTTGTTTTTTGGCTGTTGCCTTTTCTCCTTCTGTTGTTTTTGATTCTTATGTCGATGGATACCAGTTCTTTACTGAATACTCCAAGAGTTTTTAGAGAGAACTTCTCTCCGCCAGTTAATGATTTCACTACAGACATTGATGGTGATAATGGAAGGGTTATTAACGTTACTAATGCTTCATCCTTTTCAAACGCTAATGGTTGCTCTGTAGGGGCTAACAACTTGTTTCCCGTGATGACAGCGGCTCCTGACACGGTGGTTAGACCGAAGGTTTCCAAGGATGTTACAGGTGGGCTTCCTGCGATGCTGTCGACTGCTGAGGGTATGGTGAGAGCGAATGCTCCTACGGAGGTGTCGGGTTCTCCTGTAACCATGGATATTCCTCTGGGCAGCAGGTCTCGGTTTGTTGGCTCCGCTACTAATTTTCACCGAGTAGACCCTGCAGTGAATGCAGCACCTAATGGTAACGTCTCTTCAGAATATATTACTAAACTTTTTCAGGAAAGACAGCAGAAATTCATGAATCCCTTCGGTACTTTAGGTGGTCGTATTATTAATCCCACATTTCCACAAGAAGTTCAGGATAATATTAAAGAATTTGAAAAACTGCTTTTCCGGGAAACACGGTGTCACTTCAACTTACTAGGGCTTTACAGGTATGTTGATCTTGACATTTCCCCACGAGGCTTACGGGCTTTTAAAAGCCCGGCGACACCTTTTGATAATGCTGACAAGGATGACTTGATATTTAAAGACCGCTGGCTCTCGGCGGCTCATAATTGTGCAATGGAGTGGGTTAAGATACTCGTTGATAGGGAGCAACTACTTTTGTTGAAATTACAAGAACAATTACATGTTATGCATTCTAGATTGTTAACTGACATCGGTGCGGTTAAGGTCAATGACATCTTTGTTAATTTAAAAGATAATCTTCACAAGTATGAGACTGAACAGATACAGTATAAATCAATAAAAATTAAAAGAGACATCAAAGATTATGATAATGGGTGAGCGTTCCTATGGAAACGGAAACAGGCTTCTCGCCCTTTCAATAAACAAGTAAATGTTAAAAATAATAAAAAACAGCTTTCTGTGTCATTTGCTTCTTCAGAAGGCTATGGTTTAACTATGGATTCAGATACTGACTTTCCACCCCTTCCAGCTGCCACAGATTCCTTAGGGCACCAGCAACGCTTTCGGAGTGAAGGCAGTAATTCCAGACGAGGATATAAAAAGAAAGACTTTGTTACGGGTTCTTCCCCGGGTGAAGGACAATCTAGGCAAACATTTAAGAGGGGTAGATGGAATTGACTTTTCGGACTCTGCTTTATTGAATGGTAATAATGTAGTTAATATTTCTGGCTGCAATATTTCTAATGAAGAAATATCTGTACTTCAGTTGGGTCTTAAATTTGTTCCTACTGCTTTTCCTAGGCATCATATACTGAAACAAGAGACTTTTAAATTTGTTAGAAAGCTTCATCTGAGATACTTTTTCTCAAACGATAAAAAAGTCTCTATATATGATGAGCCTGGTTCTAATATGATGTACAGTGATAGTGATACTAGCATGGATAGCTATTATTCTTGTCTTTCTGATGAATTATTTCCTTCTTTATATTCTCAAGCTTATTCTATACTTAACACTGATGGTATTAATTTTCATAGTAGGTTTATTCCTCCATATAGTAACTACTATCATTCATTTTTCTGAAATGATACATTTCTCTATACAAGAAATGTTTAACTCAATCAGTAATGACCAAAGGTTATATAATATGACCAAAAATGAATGGAAGGCTATGAAAAATCTCTCTAGTAGACATGATATTGTCATTAAAAAGTCTGATAAGGGAAATAAGATTGTAATATTGAATAATAAGCAATACTTAGACATGTGTATGGAACATTTAAATGACCCGTTAACATATGAAGTTAGTGATTATGATAAATATATTGCAGCCATGAAAGAATGTACTAATTTATTAGATAAGGGTGTAAGATTAGGATATATTTCCAAAGATGACCTTGATAAAAAATTTTGTTTGGAGAACTGTAATTTAGCTACTTTTTACTGTCTCCCCAAACTTCATAAGAATATGATTAACCCGCCTGGTCGTCCCATTGTCTCGGCAAGTAATTATTTTTGTCGGAATATGGGTATAGTTGTTCATAATTATTTGTTATCTTTTGTGCAAAAATTAGAGTCCTATATTAGAGACTCTTTTGACTTTATTGATAAATTAAGTGATATCATTTGGACAGATAACATGTTTTGGGTTAGTGTAGATGTTGTCAGTCTCTACACTAACATCAATCACTCTGACGGTTTGCAAGCATTATTTTATTTTTTAGGTGATAATCCTACCACCCATTTTATAATGGACCTGACTTCTTTTTGCCTTTCTAATAATTTTTTCAGTTTCAATCAAGTTATTTACCATCAATTAAAAGGCACTGCTATGGGGGCATCTTTTGCCCCCATGTATGCAAACCTCTTTATGGGGAAGTTTGAGTTGGAGTATGTGTATACTAATAGATTTTATAAAAATCATGTTTTGTGTTACTACCGCTACATAGATGATTTGATTTTTCTTTGCAGCGGTGATAGTGAATATGTTTATGAGTTCTTCTCAGACCTCAATAATAATAGGCATAACTTACATTTTGATGGTTTACAGTTTGGTAGTCAAGTTCATTATTTAGATATTATGTTAACTGGAGTGGTAGGTGATCAGATTCATACCACGGTGTACCGCAAGTTTACTGATGGTAATCAGTTCCTTTATGGAACTAGCTGTCATCCTCCACATACCTTGTCTGCTTTACCTTATGGAGAAATTATTAGATTATCCAGATTATGTAATAATGAATTAGATTTAGAAAAGAATATTTATGATTGTATCATTATGTTTTTAAAAAGAGGATATAGTATAGAAATATTAGATTTTTGTATTAATAAATTATTGGATAAAAATAATTGTAGAAATGTTAATAAATTGATGATTAGTAATAATAGAGAAGAAAGTAATTTTCCACCTTATGTGAATAAGGTTAGTGCTATTAGTGGTAATAATAAATGTTCAAAAGTTTCTACTCAGGAAATACAAGATATTTATTTTGTTACTATTTATAATGTATATAGTAACAAAATTTGGGATATTATCAAATATTTTTGGAAATTTTTGACTTCAGATAAAAATCTTTATAAAATTTTCCCAATTATTCCTAAAATATCTTTTAAAAGAGGTCAAAATTTATCTGATAAACTAATAAATACTTATTATATTTCTCCTTTGGATAAGGTATATTATAATTTAGACATAGTTGGTACAAATGTTTGCGGTCAGTGCAGTATATGTAAATATGTTAAACCATATTTTGATAATATTAATGGAATTTCATTTAGACCTAATAATAATTTTTCATGCAACTCTGTAGGGGTTATTTACTGTATTAGATGTCCATGTAAATTATATTATATTGGTGAGACAAAGAGAAAATTTAAAACTAGAATGCAAGAACATATTAGAGACATTAAAAAAAGAGTACTAACTAGTCCCATTGCTTTACATTTTATGGAGTGTCATAATAGTAATGTTGAACTATTTGAATGTTGTATTTTAGAAAATATTTTTATTAAGAAAGGTGATGATAGATTAATTAAAATATGTTGTTATTTAAAGAAACTATTTATATTCTGAAATATAACACTATGTCCCCTAATGGTTTAAATTTAGAAGTAAACTGGAAAAGTTTATTATAAGTTTTGTATTATTAGTATTGTTAGTTCTTTTTTATATTGGAAGTTCTCTCTTTAAATAATACTCTGTTTTTTGATTGATTAATTTATGCAATTGTTTAATTAATTGTGGTATATATTGGAGTGGGTGTGTTTTTGCAACTTGTACTCATTGAAGGCTATTATGCCGAGGCGCTAAGCTGGATTAAACATTTTGTGAACTGGCGTTGTTTTTTGGATGTTGCCTTTTCTCCTTCTGTTGTTTTTGATTCTTATGGCATCCAGTATCTCTGGGTAGTGTGCTACATGGTGGAAGAGATGCATATTGCTGGTCCTCTCCTGAGGGGTGTTCGGGAAATAAATGTGCTCACTGGCATATCTTAGCATGACATCCAGGGACTGGTGGAGTACCCTAGATGCAGATGCCTGTGAGACCCCCATGATGTCCCCAGTAAGTCTTTGAAAAGTACCTGTAGCTAGTATTCGTAAGGCTACATATACCATGGTTTTGACTGGAATGCATTCCCCACTGTTGGCTCTGTGTCTGTGGTGAGGCAGGCAGAGCTCAGTGAGTTGCTGTTCTATGTTCCTTTCCACAATGTAGCACTCTAGTATCTCCAGCTCATGTAACCCCTGAAAGGTTACCCTGGGTCTGAACACCCACCTCCTCCTCAGTCTGGGCTGGTTGTCAGCATCATCTTCATCACCACCCTCAGTCTGCAGCATCTAGAGATGTAGCAAAGCAGAAGCAGCCCATATCATATTGTCAGTTAAAATTCCCAAGTGTGTACTCCAATGGTGCAGAGTTTGTGGGAAAAACAGACTGAAAGGTGTTTGCATAGTTTATACTGATGTGCTGCATCCACGGTGGTGCAGCGGTAGCTTTGTTGCCTCACAGCAAGAGGTCCTCCCATTCGATTCTCGGCTGGAGAGCCTTCTGTGTGGAGTCTGCTTGTCCTCCCCGTGTTCGAGTGGCATTCAAAAGACATGCGTGAATGGGCGTGCCTTCGTTGAAGGTTGGGCGTCGAGCTGGCACCTCGGTACCATAAAAATCTACTGCCAATCATTAGTGGACTGGAGTTCCGTTGTGGTGACCCCTAACCGGGAAAAGCCAAAAGAAGAACAACATACTGGTTTGCTGCAGATGCTGCCTATGTGATTGGTTGACTATGATACATTCCACCTGCCAGCTATATTATTGCAGAGTTTGAATGGGCCACTGTGAGTGGCAGAGGCCTTATTACTTGTTTGTAGTTGATTGCCTTTCTTCTGCTATTTCCCATTTTTCTTTTCACATTTCTGCCCCTTTTAAGCCCCACAGTGCATAGCACAATCTGTTTCAGCTAGTGTAAACATTGCTGAGCAGATAGGGCCCTCCCCTGGACATGAACACACTCATCATTTCTTGAACTAGCTAATCACAGCTAAGCAGCCTCAGACACACCCCCTTGCTTAGCTGAGCACAAATAGAAGCCGCAGAGCTGCAATGTGCTTACACCAAGCATGACACACACCCTTTTCATGTCAACTGCTTCTTCTGCTTACACCACCACATTGTAGCTCCTACACGGTTAGGTACTCGCAGACACTGTCTCCCATTTTGCTATTCAATAAATTTAACTCATTTACATACCCCTACTGGCTTATACCCTAGTTATACCACTACACTGGAGCCTATGTCCTTAGTAACCACTGTTACCTGTCATTGTTATGAGTCTGCATGCTGCCCAGTATAATGGCAAAATCGATGTTTCATATTTAATTGCCTTTTTACTAATTTTTAAAAAAAAATTCTGTATGATTGTGTTTGAGCGCCATTGAGCGCTGCTTAAATGGCACAAATCTGCCAAAAAAACTTTTCCTTTTTTTTAATTTTGCAACACTTTAGCATACCAGTGGCCATAGCTTTGGCCATTGGCATGTCTAATGAACATAATACATGGTTTACTTTCAGTTGTCATGCCCTCATTTTTATTTTTGCAGAAATGTCTCATACATTTCTACTGCAGACATGGCTCCAGCACGGATGCCTCTCTGCTTCCTGGATCACAAATTCACCTCATTTGCATGGTTTTCACGAGAAAATGAGGTGATTTGCATTATTCCATCATGTCCATGCCAGAATAGTGCTGGGAGGCTCGTGCACACTCCCAGTCTTGTTTACTGGATTGCACAGGCTCCGAACTCCGTGTTCGAGCTGTGCCACTATGCCGACATGGTGTGTCGGCTTTATTGAATCCCAGGGAATGTCTTAATATGTTCTTTTACTATATTCATAATCTCCTCCTGTGCAGTATGTATTTTACCTGATGAATCTTTCATTTCTATCATTACACCATTATTCTCTTTAATTATTTTATTTAAATATGGTGTGATTTCGTCTTTCTTTCCTTGCAGAAAGTATCTTTGTTTATACAGTAAATATTCTATTTTTTCTTATTCAACTCGTAATTCCTGCTCCTTAATAAATTTTCATTATTTTTTTTCTAGACAATCAATTCCATCATCACTTAAATTCTTATACTTTATTTTTCCCATATATATTTTCTCTTTTTCCCATGTCACATAACTCTTTTTGTATTTCAGTTTGAAGTTTAACCACCGTTCTGACCAATCTTTATAAAATTATCTCTACATGGTATTGCCATAGTCTCATAACATCTTCTTTCCAAGTGTTATCCCATTTTACCTCGTTCACTCTTTAAACCTTTCCTTATTTTTATATACTCAGCATTTCCTTTTATCAAAATCCAAATTGCCCTATGTCCTGAAAATCCTGTCATTAACACTCCTTGTTTTACTGTTACTAAACTTTCTGATAGTAAAAAATAACATATTTGTATTTTTATCTCCTCTTCTATATGTCCATGTCTTTAAATTCCAAAATTTGAACTGTCCATATTTTATAATGTCCCACACTAATTTGACATCATATGCCTTCTTTTTCTGTAGTCTTAAGTTACAATTAAAATCCACTGCTACAACAATCTCCATATTAACTCCTACATATTGAATTATATTTCTAAACACCTCTTTTCTCTCCCTTTTTGTTACATATGCATATATTACAATAATTCTAATAATATGGTCCACCCTTCTTACATCAATAACAGTAATTCTAACTGTTATAACAAACGTAACATCCAGCACTTTAATTGTATCTTTAGATAATATAAGTATTCTCAAACAAGTCTGCCTTCCAAAATTCCATATAACTTTTTTCCTCACCACACTTCAGTTTAATATCTTTCTATATGACATAAGAATCTAATGTCTTCTAACATAATGACCTCACTACCTTGCTTTTTACACCATTCCAAAATCCCTGTTCTTCTCTCTAACTTCTTAAAACTATTCACATTTAATACTAAGACTTTACACATAATTCTACCTTAAATCAAATTTATTCTGCCTTTCTCTTTCTTTTTTCTTTTTTAAATCCATCTATAATTTTCCTTTTCCTATCCCAAATCTTTTGCCAATCGAATTTCATTTTTGCTTTAACATATTCCATTTAACATCATCACTATCACTCAAACCTGATTCTTCTTCTCCCATTTTCCCATATTAAATTCTTCCTGTGTACTAACTTTTGTGCAACTCGTTCTTTATAAATAGTTTCTATTTGTGTTTCCACTTTTCTATGTCTTTTTGCCCAGCCTCACCCTTTTGATCATGCCCTGTTAATACTTCTGCAACATCAGCTTCCATCTTTTCCCTTTTTCTTTACATTCCCCAAATGACCATATTTATTACATTTGTAACATCTTACTTCACAATCCTTTGCATCATTTCCTATTTTTCCACATGAAAACATCTTCGTTTATCACAATTACCGATTAAATTATCATTTTTACCACACAAAAAACAAGTTTTAGGCTGATCCCAATAATTAACTATGCCCCTATTTCCTTCAGGAGTTGTAACATCTGGTAAATGCACAATACTTTCAATTTTAATTTTCAAAATCACATTGCAATCCCACGTCCCAGTCCATAAAACTCTATTATCATACACTTTTGACATATCTAATGCATTTTTTATAACTTCAGTAAATATCCTTTTAAAGTCTCTTTATTTACTTCAGTTCTAAATTGCATATTATTTTTTCCCTACTCTCTATAAGATGTTTTAAATATGTACAAATTCCATGGCGCGTTATTTTGCTTCTCATATTCTTCAAAAAAATTTCCATTATTTGAGCAGTCTCAAATATAATGTCACAAAATATCTCTTTTTTCATATGTATAAAGGCTCTTAGCTCTCTTGCTTTAATTCTCAATGGTGAAATTACTTCATCCCATACCTTATATCTGTCCAGTTCTTAAATATCTCTTTTTTTACACCTATTGATTCTTCTGTCTTTTTCTCGGCTCCTGGCTTCACCGTCTATGCATACAATTTAACTTTCGCAACAGTCTCTTCCTCCTTTTGTATCTTCTCCATTAGGTCTCCCCAGGACACGTTTTTACCACATTCCAGCTCAAAAAAAAATGACAGTGGTCTGTGTGGCAGCGGTTACTTTGGCTCAGCAAGTAAATAGCACTATGTCTAAATTAAACGAAAAAAACTAAGGGAAGATTGCTAAAAGTAAGATAATTTATAGTAGAGGGACTATTCTGGAAATTCGATCCTCAGGTCTGCTGTGTAATAGGTTTGATGAGCTGCTGTCTATGGGGCCTGTGAGGCCTACAGCACTTCTCAAGTTACAAGAGCTGGGAATCTTACTCAAACATGGAATAAAATGCCTGGTATGTACAGAATCAACATTACTGGATCATGGTAAGAGAAGGAAATGCAAGAGGTGTGAGATAACATGCAAAAGAGGATCTAGGGCTGGAATCACTGCAAGGCTAAAAGCAAATCCCTACATGCCTGCACCCCCATTCATCTTGCTGGCAAGTGTTCGATCACTGGAAACAACATGGACTACATAAGGCTGGAACTATCTACTCAGAGCAAGGTAAGGAAATGCTGTGTGCTTATTTTTACTGAAACTTGGCTAAACTCTAACATTAGTGACAATACAGTCCATGTGGAGGGATTATCACTTTTCAAAGCAGACAGAATACATTCTCTCAGTGGTAAGTCCAGAGGGGGAGGTGTCTGCATATATATCAATAACAACTGGTGTACCAATTGTAATATAGTATCCTCTCACTGCTCAGATAATCTAGAGTTTTTGTCACTGAAATGCAGACCCTTTTATTTACCCTGGGAATTTAACACCATCTGCATCACAGCTGTCTACAGTCCCCCCAGTGCTAATCCAAATAAGGCAATCACCACATTATACCAGGCTATAAATTCCTGTCCCAGAGACTTCCCATACTCTGAAACAGACTACCTATCTATGTCAAACAGAGCTCCTCATTAGCACTCTTCAAGAAAAATCTTGATGATTGGATAGGTAATAAGAAATTCACCCCAGGGATCACTTCTGTGGTTCTGCTTGACAGGGGCACAGGAAAATATTTTTTTTGTGTGGTGAAAGCCAGGGTACATTTTGGCTAGGCTTGTATAGGCCCTAGGGCCAATAGCCTAGTACCTACCTATGAACCTATGAACAGCAAAATCGGAATCCGGACTGTGTTCATATAGTGCCAGGTGACTTTAATCAGGCCAACTTGAAAACAGTTCTGCCTCACTATTTTCAATATGTGGACTTTACAACAGGGGGAGAACACACTGGACAAGGCATACAGCAATGTTAAGCTGGCATTTAAGGCAGTGCCTCACCCACAACTGGGAAACTTTGACCACCTCCCCATATTGTTACTACAAGCATGTAAACCATTGCTAACTAGAGGGAGGCCAACACTGAAACAGGTAACAGTATGGCCAGAGGGTGCAGTCTCAGCACTCTAGGACTATTTCAAGAGCACAGACTGGAGCATATTCAAGGAAGTAGCTACTGAGAAACAGGGTATCAGCCTGGAGGAGTACACCAAGGTGGTGATAGGCTACATCTCAAAATGTGGGGATGATGTGACAGTCACCAAAACCATCATCACACAAGCCAACCAGAAACCCTGGTTGATGAGAGAGGTGTGCAAGCTACTAAAAGCAAGGAACACAGCCTTCAGGTCTGGAGATAGGGAAGCCCTCAGGACAGCCAGAGCAAATCTGAACAAGGGAGTGAGGGAAGACAAATGCTCCTATGGCAGAAAGATCCAGAGCTACTTCTCTGACCAAAAAGACATCAGGTGCCTATGGCAGGGTAACCAGTTCATAACTGACTACAGACCCCTGACTTTACAGTGTGTGAACAACAAGAAATTCCTAAATACTCTGAATGTCTACTTCAGCAGATTTGAGGAAGGGAACAGAAAAACAGCAAAGAAAATGCCCATCGACCATAATGAAAAGATGCTCACCCTCAACTCAGCTAATTTCCAGAGGACACTTCACAGAGTTAATCCGAGAAAAGGGTTACACATCCTGACTTCCTGTTTCCTGTCCAGGCATGGAGGCAGCCTGGAGGAATAGGGAGAAAACATGGCTGCTGCGAGCCAAGGCAATTTGGAAGTTAAATGTGTTGAAAATTAAGAAAAAATGGCAGAATTGCTACCAGAAATGTTTTCAGGGAATGTGGGAGCAGAAAAAAATGTTATCTGCTGATGGTGAGGAGATTGTGAAGGAGATAGAGTTAAATGCAATGGTGGAGATGGATTCAGAAGACAATTTCCAGAAAAATCTGTTTGAAATGGCAGAGAAATATGTTATTTCAATCCTCCAGTTGGTAGGGTTGCAGGCTGAGTATCTGGAGGAGTTAATTAATCAGAGTGAGCCAGAAAGTAGAACTGCTGTATCCTGGAGTGACATTATGGAAAAAACAGAAGAGGGAGAAAAAGAAAAGGAAAAACAGCCAGAGAAGGTTCTTGAAAAAAGTTCTATGCTCAAACGGTGGAAGAAGGAGCTAAGGAGAAGACAGAGATGAAAGAAGTAAAGAAAAAATATGTTGCTCAGGTGAGCAGTAAAAAGAAAAAGCCCTGACAACATCCTAGGGCATGTTCTCAGGGACTGCACAGTCCAACTAACAAATGTCCTCACGGATATCTTCAATAACTCTCTGAGTCAGTAAATAGTTCTGAAATCCTTCAAGGATACAACAATCATTCCATTACCAAAGAAGTCTCCACCATCTTGCCTAAATGACTATTGTACTGTAGCCCTCACCTCCACAGTAATGAAGAGTTTTGAAAGGCTGGTCAGGGATGCCATAACATCTGGGTTGCCTGCTGATCTTGACGCTCTGCAGTTTGCTTATCAAGCAAACCGCTCTACGGCAGATGCCATCTCTCTAGCACTCCATCTATCGCTGGAACACCTGGAGAATAAAATCACCTATGCAAGGGTACTATTCATTAACTTCAGCTCTGCTTTTAACAAGGTTATCCATCTTCATCTAGTAACGAAGCTGCTCCAACTAGGTGTCAACACTCCACTTTGTAAATGGATTCTTGACTTTCTCACAGACAGACCTCAAAGTGTGTGCCGGAAATAACTCCTCAGATAGCAGTACTTTTAACACTAGAGGTCCACAAGGATGTGTACCAAGTCCTTTGCTGTTCACCCTGTTAACACATGATTGCACAGCCAATACAATACAAATCACATCATCAAATTTGCTGATGACACAATGGTGGTGGGTCTCATCAGTAATGATGATGAAACAGCGTATAGAGATGAGGTGGAACAACTGATTACCTGGTGTAGAAATAACTTTGCACTAAATGTTAACAAATCAAAATAGATAATTGTGAACTACAGGAAAAATTGCAAGGAACTCCCCTCACCATCAATAGGGAAACAGTTGAAAGAGTGAGAAGCACAAATGCCATAGTCAAGAAAGTACACCAGAAATTGCACTTTTTAAGAAGGCTAAAGATAGCGAATCTCCCATCGACTGTTCTCACTACCTTCTACAGAGGTACGATAGAAAGCATCCTGATGAACAACCTAGTAGTATGGTATGGAAGCTGCTCTACCTCTGAGTGCAAATCCTGCCAGAGAGTGATGAAGACAGCTGAGAGGATCATTAAGACCACCTTACCACCTCTCCATGACTTGTATTTATCCAGATGTGTCAGCAGGGCCAGAGAAATAATTAAAGACTGCACTCACCCTGCTTACAGACTGTTCCTGCATTAATCATCCAGAAAGCTCTTCCATAGCATACATTGCAGAACTATGAGATTCAGAAACAGCTTCTTCCCTTATGTCATCAGGCTGCTGAACTCTAGAAACCACTACACTCCATGATGTCCACATGGGTCAATAGAAACTGTCTCAAATTGTACATTAACCTGGTTACCAGTCTCATCTAATACTTAGTGCAATATTCACCATGACTGTAACTTATAGGCCATCTAGGCCAGTAGCAATGCAGTAAAATATCTCTTCTTTCAGTGCAATACATGTTGCAAAATCGTAAATTAACCATAGTGCAACACTATAAGGTCCATAGTTCACTACTCTAATGTTCACAGTGCAATACTCAAATGTCTCTTTCTGTGCAAGGATCAATGCAATGTCTTAACCAAGTACCTGTGCAATACTAAAGTCTCATGCAAATAAATGTTCACTTTGAAAAGTGTTAAAATGTGTTTCTAATTATGTGCAATATTAGTCTGTCTACCTGCATGTCCATGATGTAATAGCTAGGTGTTATACGTGTAAATTTTTGTGAAAATAGTCAATATATGTTGTCTGCACATTGAGTCCAGAGATACGGAATTTCACTCAGTTTTTGCACTTGTGTGATTTCTGAATGACAATAAAGTTTACTTTGACTTTGATTTGATTTTGACTTTCATTGACTAAGTCCAATAGTAAATCATCGCACAGCCCTCCTGGAGGGTTGTAACAACACATTCCTGAGCCAATACATTGTCTCTAAAGAGATTCTCTTGAAAGATCTCTTCTGAATCCATCACCACTTTTTTTTTTTTTTTTTGAGAAAGCTTGACCGCTTTCACCACACCTTCATCCACAGGCTCACCTGCCTGCCTCTTTTTGACCCTTACTTCCAACACTATCACTGCTATAACAGCCTCATTTTTTGAGGCTTCACCTCTTGTATTGTTGTACATCTGTCCATTTTTTTATTTGTATACATATATATTTTAGCATATTTACATATTTACAATATTTACATAACATAATGTCATTCAATACACTGATATTTCCATTTTAAGTATTCCCTTTCACTTTTGTCCCACAAGCAAAACCACATTTTTCCAGTATTTTTTGTCAATGTCCATTTTCCATTGTACCTCATTTCATTAAGTCTTTCATTCCATATAGTAGTCCACGTTACATAGAATATGATTCTGTCCATTTTCTTAGGTACATTCTGGGATCTTGTCCCATAAAACCCATATTCTAGCATGCCCACGTTTAACATTTCAAAATTTAAATAACTTTTAATAAAATCATGTCTGCATACTTCTTTCTACAGTTTTTGAATTCTCTCACATTTAAAAAAACATGTTCTGTAGTTTACAGTTCTTTACATTTATTACATATTCTATCCTGTTTTCTCTTGTATAGCATATTTGCCCCCCCCCCCGGTAATTTTCCTATGGACAACCTCCTCAAAATATCATTGCAGTCTTTATTTTTTTTATAATTCCTGTATCTCATCATTCTCCTTATCTATTTCTAACTCTTTCCATGGATCCACCAAATAAAAGAATATCATAATGTTAACATACCATTATTTTCTGTTCTTTTCTATCATTTTCTTTTTTTAATTTCCACAATGTGATTTTACTGTAAAATGCTTTCATTTCTTCATTAATACCACTTTTACTTTTTTTTATTTCCATTTCTTCCAAAATGTTTCTATATTTACAATGCATTATTGTTTCTTTATTATTTTCATTATTCCTTTTAGTGCTTTATGCATACTTAAAGAAGCTGCATGCACAATTAGATTTATCAGCCCCAGTCCCATTGTTCATCTTTCATATACAAAATTCCCCTCTTAACCAAGTTCATTCTTGACCCCCAAATAAATGAAAACATTGTCTGCATGATTTCTTTTTCATGTATCATTGGCATCATATAAACATTTGCACTCTAAGCTATTTTACCTATTATTATGGTGTTTGTTAAATGTGCTTTCTTTTTATATGAAAACCTATATGTCTTCCAGAATGTAACAATGTCTTTGATTCCTTTAATAACTTTTCCCTGCTGCTCATGTCTGTATTCTGTCCTTCCAAATACTATTCCTAAATATCTATACTCTTTTCATTATATTCCACACATCCTATAATACCTTCATATCCAAATCCATTTTTCTTTATTTATTTATTCTTAAACCAGTTTTCTTCAACCATGTACTTAATTTTTCATTATTTTTTTTTTCAATTCCAGACTTTATTTTTTGCTATTACTGAAATATCATCAGTGTAAGTATATATATTATTGGTAACTGTATCTTGTCCATCATTCTGTATCCTCCCTTACTTGACATTTTATTAATTTATATTACTACTGTGTTCATGATTATAGCAAAAATCATACTGCTTGCAGAACAACCTTGTTTTATACCACACTCTATATTCAAAATTTCTACAATCTAACCATTTACATTCAGTTTCACATAATTCTTTTCATATATTGATTTAATTACTTGTAATATTTTTTCACTTATGCTGTATGCTTGTAACATTTTCCATAATGCTTTATACTGAATATCATCATATGCCTTACTGACATCACCTATCATAATGTTTGTTTCCACTTTTTTATTAATAATATCATCATTACTCATCTTATTATCCACAATAGGTCTTGACTCTCCTTTCCTTTTCTCCCAAACCAATTTTGATCATATAATCTTTCTATTTTACATTTTAGTGTTTTAGTAACCATTCCCATGAAAATGTTATAGTCGGTGTTATTCAGTGTAACTGGTCTCCAATTTTTAATTTCATCTTTATCTCCTTTCTTTAATATAAATTTTATCACACCTGTGCAGATTTCTTTATACTTAATTCCTCTTTCTAGCCACTCATTCATTATTCCTATAAACACCATTTTTGCCAGTCATATATTTCTTTCTACATACTATATTCAATTCCATCAGAACCTGTAGCTGAATTAACATTAATATCTTTCATGATCTCCTTTACCGCATTTATATTTATTTTTCAATCTATTCATTATTTAATTTTCCACCATTATAAATTTGTTCTATGTTAACTTCTTTTTACTATATAAATCTAATAGATATTATTTAATTATTTCATATATTTCTCCTTGTTTTTTTTTAACTTGTTTCCCTTTTTTATTTTTTAATTTTCTTATCTTTCCTTCTTTTACTATCCGGCATAAGTATGGTGCTACTTCTTTTTTTGTAAGCATTATTTATGTTTATATAGAAATTTATTAACTTTATCCTGGTTTCTTCTCTATAATTATTTTTCTTTTTTATAAAATTATTTTTCTTCTCTATCAAGTCTTTAAATATTTCATGGCTTAATATTTTATATTTCATTTTTTTCTTTTTTCCTTTACTTTTCTATACATTCTAAAAACACTTTTGTATTTATTTTTGAATTAAATCCACCATATTGTGCAATGTTCTTAAAAATCTTTCATACTGATATGTTGTTGCCATAATTCTGTAATTTCTTTTCTTTCTCCTGAATGTCACTCTTTTTCATTTACTCTTTTTATGCCTTTTCCTTTTTTAATATTGTCCTCATTTGCATGAATTCTTATCCAAATCAACACATGATCAGAGAACCCATTATATTTCATTCATTTTTATGTTATTTTTAGGCCTTCTGATATCAAAAAATAAACAATTTCTGTCTTAATTTCATTTCTTTTGTAAGTCCAATGTTTATTTTCCCATATTTTTAATTTTTTACTTTTCATAATTTCAATAACCATTTCAACATCACAACTATTCTTTTTATTTCTCAAATTGCAATTAAAGAGACCTGTCATTATTATATCCATGTTAACACAGACATAATTAAGTATACTCTTAAACATTGTTTCTCTTTCCTTTTTGTCACATGTGCATATAAAGCTTTTAGTCTCTCTCTCTCTCTCTATATATATATATATATATATATATATATATATATATATACACACACACACATATATATATATATATATTTTTTTCCAGCTTATATCCACTACTGTTACTTGGCCCACTTCTACTATTGTAATATATAATATTTTTATATTTTCTTGGTATAGTATACCTGAACATGTTTCTTTCCCTATATTCCAAATAACATTACAGTTCCAAAGTTTTTCTGTTTGCACCCTTTCTTCTTCTGTTAGCATTCTAATGTCTTCTAACACTATTGCTTGAGCATCTACTACAGCACACCATTGTAAAATATTAATTCTTCTCTTAATATTCTTCACACTATTCACATTCAAGGCTAATATTTTCAGCCTTATAGAACAGTTATTAGAATAATCTTCTTATCCCTTACCTTTCTTATTCTCTCTTACCATTATATTTTTACATTTTCTTTTTCTTTCCCTAACACTCTCTTATTGAATTTTCTTGTCTTTTACTGTATGCCACTCTTCTTCACTTGTTTCATCTGTCTCTCTTTCTTTTTCTTCCTCTTTCTCCTTCCCTTTACATTTAAATACAATTTCTATGTTTTTGTTTCTTATTGTGTTGTGTATTCTTGTATAGCATTCTTTTCTGTCTTTTTCTTGTATAATTTTATTTTCATTTTCTTGTATTTCTACCTCACATTCTAACCGTGAATGTTCTATATTACCACATTTCTTATATTTCACTTCACATTTCTTTGTATTATGACCTGTCTGACTATATACATAATACCTTTTTTGTTACATTCATTAATTAAATGATCACTTTTTCCACAAAAATAACAAGTCTTTGGTTGTCCTCTGTTCCTCACAAAACCTCTATTGCCATGCACATTAATAATACTAGGTATGTATATCACATTGTCATTTTCCATTTTAAAATTATTCCACATCGCCAGCCCCCAACCTATAATCCTCTTTTATCATAGATTTTAGTAGTGTTCACCACAACTTTACATATTGTCAACAAATATTCTTTCAGTTCTTTTGCTCCCACTTCTGTTGCAAACTGAATCAAGATTCTTATTTTTTGTTTGTTTAACTGAAAAAGCTTGCACAACATATTCTGAGCATGGAAAGTCTGCTTTCTTTTTTTCATAGGCCCTCCCAAAATTTCTATAGTCTAGCCAGTTTCAAAAAATAAATCACAAAAAGTTTTTTTGTTAATTAAAATGAAAGCTCTTATTTCTTCAGCTTTTATTCCCAGAGGTGCAATAACATTGCCCAATACCTCTAATCTGTCCAGGGCTTTTTATTTTTACTGCTCACCTGAGCAACATATTTTTTCTTTAATTCTTTCATCTCTGTCTTCTCCTTAGCTCCTTCTTCCACCATTTGAGCCTAGGACTTTTTTTCAAGAACCTTCTCTGGCTGTTTTTCCTTTTCTTTTTCTCCCTCTTCTGTTTTTTCCATAATGTCACTCCAGGATACAGCAGTTCTACTTTCTGGCTCACTCTGATTAATTAACTCCTCCAGATACCCAGCCTGCAACCCTACCAACTGGAGGATTGAAATAACATATTTCTCTGCCATTTCAAACAGATTTTTCTGGAAATTTTCTTCTGAATCTATCTCCACCATTGCATTTAACTCCATCTCCTTCACAATCTCCTCACCATCAGCAGATAACATTTTTTTCTGCTCCCACATTCCCTGAAAACATTTCTGGTAGTGATTCTGCCATTTTGTCTTAATTTTCAACACATTTAACTTCCAAATTGCCTTGGCTCGCAGCAGCCATGTTTTCTCCCTATTCCTCCAGGCTGCCTCCATACATGGACAGGAAACAGGAAGTCAGGATGTGTAACACCCAATGTCTTCCACTACTGCACAGAGTAGGGGAAGTTTTCTGATGCCCTGACAAAATTTCACCTAATAGTATAATACCATCTAGGGTCCAGTGGCATAGCTAGGTGGGGGCGAGAAGAGCAGTCTGCCCCAGGCTGCACTTTTGGGGCTGGACTGTCACATTTACTTACAAAACTAAGGGCATTCTTCTTTAAGAGTTGGGCCCCATAGCATCATGTCTGTGCATGTGTTGGGCATGCACATTCTCCTTGAAGGCTTTGGCCGAGACGTCAGAGATTTTATTAAAGAACTTTTTGGATACTGTGGTCGTTGTTTGCTACTTGCTGCTTGCTACTTGGTGCCTTTTCGTTTTTTTTAAACTCGATTTGTAATGGTATACAGACTGATTCCCTAGTACTTATCGAAAACATATGAAAGATTGACATGCCAATTATCAACCATGCACCACAATATAAGAGTGTACTATCTGTACAGAGACAGGATTTATTATATTCAAGGTCAGGTCTATGTTTATTCAGATAAATTGATTATTAATAATTAGATGATAGAAGCCATGCGGGAGAAAATCCATGAATCACAGTTAGGTATTGTGATGTGAATAGGAAGAGATCAAGATGCTTTCTATTTAGCAAAAAAATGTCATAGAAGGTAGAACTGAGTAAAGCTGTCAAGTCTGCAGTATGTTTTAAGGAAGAAATGCTATCGTGATAAATCAGAATTGCCGTTGAATGAGGCTGGAACTGATTTGTTTCAGTTCAGAGACGACCATGACTTGATCTGTGTACTCCTCATTTCCAGAGTCAGTCACATTAAAAGATACTATGAATACAGTCTTGATTTGTGCATTACATTTTTTTTTTTTTTGGCTGGCTATGAAATTCCTGCAGCAGTAATTTCATGCAACAACCACCCTAAATTCATTTGTTAAGACTTGTGACTGAACTAAAGCATATCATGAGCAGTCTGAGGTATCCCCAGAGCTATGATCAAGTGGCGAGGATAATATCAACAGTGAAGAATGTTAGGAAGAGATGAAGTAGTAGTAATGAAACAGACTGCTGCTTGTCTATGTCGGAAGTAATACTCTGCTACTAGGAATAACAGTATCACCACTTCACTTACTTATGAGAAAAAGGTTTAGAAGTACTTTACCCACTGCCACTTCATAACACAATAATCATATCATTCAGTTGTTTTTAGACAAATCAATAGAATAATAATATTACTTTGACAGAAACGCCAAAATGCTTTCTAACTTATAGAAAGGGAAAGAAGTAAGAGAAGAGTACAAGTTCTGGAATATCAAACAGATGGCCAGGCAGAAGCAATTCCCATGAGTCACGCACAACAGCCTTTTATATTCAAGAGCCAAATTTGCATATGTCTAGGTGAATTGGTGTCATTCAATTAACCTGTAGGTAAATGCATAGTGTAAAAGTAATGACAGTGTGTGTATATGCACCACACGTGCATCTTGTGACAGGTCTGGATTGTTAGCAAGACTATCAATATGTGTGTTAGGTTCATAGGTTCATAGGTTCATACTAGGCTATCTGCCCTATGGCATTTATAAGCCTAGCCAGAATGTGTTTGGCTTTCGCCACCCATTTTAAATTTATTTTGCTATGCCCTTTTTCGAGGTTAGTATACTGTGCCTCTGTCTAACAGTGACACAGAAGTGATACCTGGGGTAAACCTACGATCTCCCATCCACTCATCAAGATTCCTCTTGAAGAGAGTCAATGAGGGACTCTGCCTAATCTGGACTGGGATTTTATTCCAGAGTGAAGGAAGCCTCTGGGTTATGAATCTGTCCCTCCAGCATGTCCTATTTATTTCAGTGCTGAGGTTCAAGTCTCTTGAGCGCGTAGCTCGATGGGATTTGGATTTTCTGAGGTGCAGCATGTCCATTAATTCCGGGTTGGACATGGCTTTATACTTCAGGCACAGATCGCCTCTGAACAGGCGGTATGCCACTGAGTAGAGCTGGAGTTTCTTTAACCGGGCAGCATATGGCATCTGTTTGAGCCCTTTGATCCTCTTGATGAGGTACTTTTGGGGTCTTTCCAGTTGCTGCAGGTGTCTGGTAAGGTACATCCCAAAAGGGACATTGTACTCAATTATGGGCCTGATAAGGGATGAGTAAAGAGGCACGATGACCTCCCCTGATCTAGATGTGAATCCCTTCATGATTAGGTGGGCTATATAAAATGTTTTTCTAACCACTTTGGCCATGTGGTTGTCAAATGAGAGATTGCTATCAACTTGGGTCCCCAGGTCCCTAATTACTTCTTCTGTACTTAATGGATTACCACCTATGTGGTAATTTGTGGGCACTTTGTTTTTGCCAAAGGGGATGACTATACACTTTTTGGCATTAGGTTGAGGCCATGGCTCTGGCACCAGTTGTCTGTTTCTATGAGGCCCTTTTGGAGGATGCTTGTGTTGGCTGGAGAGTCGATTATGGCTCCCAGTTTGCAGTCATCTGCGAACTTGGTCAGCCACAGTCTTTCCATGTTGGCCTGTACCTCTGAGAAATATATACTGAACAAGAGAGGTCCCAGGACTGAGCCTTGTGGGACACCACTTGTAACTGGTTTGGAGTCTGACATGGCTCCAGCAATTCTAACCATGTGGGTTCTGTCCTTGAGCCAGTTTGCAATCCATCTAGTGACATAGGGGGTTATATTTAAGCTGATGAGCTTATCTATAATGCCCGAGTGGGGTATTGTATCAAAGGCTTTTGCGAGGTCCAGGTAGGCTGTGTGAACCACCTTCCCCTCGTCAATGGCCTTGGTGACTGTTTCAAAGAAATCAACCAGGTTTAAGAGGCAGGATCTGCCCTTAACAAAGCCGAACTGGGTAGGATCCAGTGTCTGTAGGTCCCCAATATCTTTATTTTTGAGGTCCATGATGATCCTTTCCATAGCTTTGCAGACCAAGCTAGTCAGGCTTATGGGGCGATAGTTTCCAGGATCCGTTGAGGCACCAACTTTATGGAGAGGGACCACTGTTGCTGTACGCCACTCTTTGGGCACATATCCTGTAGTAAGGCTGAGATTGAACAGTAGTTTTATGTTTGGGTTTAGCTCTTCTTGGAGTTCATGTAGGACACAGCCCGGGACACCATCTGGTCCCATTGATGCTGTGTTTTTTGCTTTGGAGAGGGCGGCTCTTACCTGAGCATCTGAGATGTCAGGAGGGAAGCACTCTGCTGGGATAGATATTTGCCCTTTTGGTGAGGAGGGGGGGGGGAGTTTGCGCTGAACCTGTCAGCTAGGATGTTGGCAATGTCTGTGGGTTCAGTGTATTTTTTGTCATTTTGGACTAATTCTGAGCATATCTGGGAATTACCACCCAGGTTCCTAACATAACTAAAGAAAGCCTTGTGATTATCCTTAGTGTACTGTGCAATTTTTCTCTCGAAGCTGGCCTTAGATAATTTTATGAGTGCCTGTAGTTTTTTGCTAATACTGATCAGTGATGCCTTCCCTTTTTGGGATTTTGCTCTATCATTTAGTAGCTTCCTCCTTCTAGTGTATAGTTTGTTTATGGCTGGGGTCCACCAGACAGGACGTCTGCCTTTGGAGGATTGGGTCTTGGTTTTACTTGGGATCGCATGATCCATGCATTCCTGAAGGCGTTCATAGAATGCATTTATAAAGGATTCTGCGGTCTGGGCCGTATTTTCCACAGGCCCGGGGGCTTTGAAGGATTCCACCTCGGTTTTGAGGAGTGTGAAATTTGCTTTAGAGAAGTTTTTCACTGTGGTTTTCTGGGCAGGGGGTGGGGTCGGGATGTGAATATCCAGTGAGATTAGTTTATGGTCTGATCTTACCAGTGAGGGATACACTTCTGGTCTGGAGCATAGAGTCCCCATGTTGGTGATGGTCAGGTCCAGTATGTTTTCCCCTCTTGTGGGAGTGGTAACAAGTTGTTCCATAGCATTTGAGTTGGAGTGTTGGACAGCATCAATATGTGTCTTTGTGTTGAGGAAACCAGTGCACCTAAACAAAAGCCACACAGGGACAGGGAGGGTGTTCTAAACAAAAAAAAAACAAGTGCTGTGAGATGGTAACATTATTTGCTGTTCCGCTGTGCCAAAGAACAGTTTCTTTCACACAAGTCCTGCCCAGTTTTCCTCAGATAATCACTTATGGCATGCAATGTTGATGTCTGACTGTGATGGAAAGTGAAAGTAATTATAAGCAACTTGTTTCTCTTAGATACAACACCACCCACCATGCACATAGACATACTAATAATCATTTTACATTGATTTCAGCAAAAACAGTATATTGGGTGACACTGTTCATGCCAAGCCAGAGCAGTGACTGCTCAGCTGTGTTCCAGCAACAACAGTGGTAGGTCATTTTTATCCACATACTACATACCCATCAATTACAACCATTTGTTTTTTTTTTAAACAAGTAGTTGAAATTCTACTGTGTACACTCAGATATCTGATTGTGATTTAAGTCATTACAACATAGTGATGCCTCCAGGTGCTTCTACAGTTGCATTCTACTGACTCATCTAGCCATCAAATATTGCCTGTTTATATTCGTATCAATAATTACAAAACTATATATAAAGTATTAAACTACTTCATCTTAATGCTTACATAATGGTAAACTCAGCTATATTGACCTCTGTCTAGGCAGGTAAAGAAATATTAATTGTTGTCTGTATAATGTTTGTCTATATTGTCATAAAGTTCATGTTTTTTAAATATCTCAACAACCAAGTAACACAGACAGACAGAACTGTTTAGTTACATATGAACGCTCTCAGCTGGATGAACAAAATGCTACTGACAGTATGTGTGTAACTTGAGTGGTTGCTGAGATGTTGTAAGTTGTTTACAAAGTATTACAGATTTAATAGTTGCTGTGTTTACTGTTTCTTATAAAATTCAGTTTAACACCAAGAACCTAAAGAATACTATCACTATAAAAATAGCTTGTGGTGAAGAGTTTGCAATTTGTGCTTCCTATGGTTCCAGATATATAAACATTTATTTGAAATGTGAGGACATAATTTGATTCTATCAAAAAACTTTGGAACCACCTATTTGAAGTTACTGTGCAAACTTCCTGAGCACCATTAGAGGGAATGAGTTAAAAAGAAATGTACTAGGCACTGTGGCATACAGGGATGGAGCCCTGAATATCACCTAGGCAACCAGCACGTGATTAACAGCCCAGCACTGAAAGAACTGAGCAGGGCAGATAGAGGAATGACTGGTTGAAACCAGTGCATTTCTCTCAGGGAGGGAGAGGAGAAGTGCATATGGGGGAAACACATGCATCCATAGGATCACTCATGGTGAAGAAAAGTCAGCTTGTGGTGCCTTATGCTATGTGGTAGGGTTTCATTGTGGAATACACCCTTTTAGAAGCAGGGATGGCTGTTCAATATATCCAACATATTGCATAGCTGCCTAGGGTTAGATTACTCATGTATATGCAGGAAAATAGGGCAAACTAGAAAAAAGAACATTAAGCTTCCCCTGATGAATGCTTGAATGATGTGCTGTCTCAGCCAACCTTCTCCCTCAAGAAAATGAATGAAAGGGCCAGTTGGCTAAGAGAAGCATGGATGATCCTCAGGTGCAGGGGAACGTGACAAAAATTACCACAGTAAAATACTCCAACTTGTGTCACACAAATGTACAGTAGTTCTGCAAACCCAGACTAATGACTATTTTAATGTGATTCCAACAACAGGATCAGACATTTTTCTCCACAATACCCACCAATTATAGCCATGTTTATTGACTGTGTACACTTCAGATGTCTGTGATAAAAATTAATGAATAAAATTAAATAATAATGGTCATAATAATTTATTTTAAGTTTCATATTCAAGTACAGAGCTACCTCAGGAAAGCATTCCATCTTACTTCAAACAGATGTGAACTTGCCCTGCAAACCTATCTTAATGACTGTTTAACCTAAGAACATAGTTGGGTCAGTCATTTTCATTCAAAGACTGCCCCTGTATCCAACAATTATAATGACTTTGCTGACTGTCTACGTGTTAAATATTGGGATGTGGTAAAAAAAATAATAACCATGGCTGCAGTAGTCCTGCAAAGCCAGAATAATGATTATTTGTCTTAACATATGACAACAGGATCAGTCACTTACATACACCAACAGCCATGTATTGAGCAAGCATAACTACATTGTACGGTAGACTGTATGCATCTTAGATATCTGATTGTGATGTAGCCCCTTGAAAATCTTCACTGTGCTGTGGGTATGGATGCCATTTTTCTTTTAGCCATATAATACAGTCACTGTTCAAAATTTGCAGGCTTTCTTCTTTGTTCCACTTGTGATCTACACAACATATCAGAAAGTCTCAAACACTGTCTGATTCATTGTCTTGATTATAGGTGGAATGAAGCAGAAAGTCCACAAATGTAGTAGATGGCTGTGCTCAACTTCCCCATGTGCACTGCAACCATGGCTGCTTCTGCAAAGGAATGTTGTCATTAGGGGTGTAGCTCATTGATGGTCTCAATTATATCATTTTTTTTCTTTTGTCTTTTTAATCCTGGCAAGCAACCTTGATATAGGCAGTATTTGGCTTTGCAGGATTAATGTGTATTTAAGTGAAGCAAGGCATAATACTTTACTATGACTGAATATTAATGTTTGTGTAAAACAAAAGTTGAAATTCATTACAGTGACAATCAGAAATATTATGTGCTTATTTATTGTAATATAATAACAAAATTAATAGGACACAATGTGATGTGGTGTATTCTCTGATAAGAGTATGCCCCATGGTACCTGTACAGTAACACATAATATGATTACACTGAGTGCCTCTATTAGTAAAAGCATGCTATCAGACAATAAACCACAAATCAGAGCATCTTATTCTAATTATGACATGAACCTCCACACCAACAAAACACATAAATAGATACAAATTAATACAATTTTAAGTAATAGAAGAAACAAGTCATTATTGGAAAAAGTGGGGAAAAAACAGCTCTGGTTAGACTGTTACAGTCAATCAGAGTTCACTAGCGCAAACACACACACACACACACACACACACACACACACACACACACACACACACACACACACACACACACACTGTCACTGACTGTAACGGTAAATATATTAACTGCTGTACCTTTTGGCAGTTTTAAACAAAGAGGAGGTATTTGGCTGTTATTTCAGAGTTTTGTTTTGTTTTGATGTTATTTTCGGTCAGTGGTATGGATGTGTGAAATTATTCCTTTAAAAACTTTCATTAGATTTTTCAAGTTGAGAAAAAGACTATAAATATAGTCAAAGAGCAACTTATATAATATAAAACATTAAGGAAAACAAGCATAACAAACCCAACAAAATCATAAGTATGTAACCTAAAACAGAATTCTAAAATAGAGTTAATTTAAAATTTATTTTACACAGATCAAAAACTTTAACTTCCAATAATCCCACATTATTTACTGTTTATTTATTAATGACTGTTTGATGGTAGGTGGGCTGGTCTGAAGAACGTCTTTGGCAACAACCCAGGCAACAGTGTGCAGAAACCAAAGAGGAAAGCACAGTACAGAAGATAATATACATGTCCCTTATACAATCAAAACAAGACAGTATAAGATGCAATAGGAGTGTACAATACATATTGGCAGCATACATTTATATTTTCTAGTGACATGCAGATTTTGGGCCAATATTTGTTCTTTGCAACATCGCCTTTAGAGTTTAACCTCAGCAGAAAGATTTTTGTAGTAAACATATGTCAACTGGTTAATGAAATCAACAAAAGCTGATGTGGCAGGTTTCTTCCAATTCCTAGTTATCCATTTTCTTGCCATGGGTAAGTTGCACCAAAATCCAAAATAGGTTCATTCTTAATGAAATGTGGAGTTACAACTTTAAATAATATTATATGCGTATTTAAAACGAAGATATTTCACTACAGGATTTGTATAAATACTTGACTATTTTGCTAAAATGTACTTAAATGACATGACTTTATATCACCTTATGGGACAGGAGTTATCAGGGAAGAGTAATGATGTTCTGTTAGACAACAACTGTTGTACAGTATGAATAATAGTATAATGTGTGTTGCTGCTATGCTTATTTGTGTAAATAATGTACTAATATGACATTTAAAAGAAGTGGGAAAATATGCATTAGCCAATCAGTGTGGTGAAAACTGAGGCGACGTTTTACAAGTGAGAAATGCCCTGCCCAGTCTATGTGTTGCAATAATGAAACATAAAAATTTAGACTCTGTTGGTATTTGACTCTAGTGAAAATGTTTTCTAATACCCACATTTTCTTTTAAATGAACAGCACTAAAAATGTTATTTTACTGCTCTGTTGTAGTATGGCAGTACTACAGGCAGCATTCCTTGCATTATAAGTTTTAAATTCTCAGACAATAAGTTTAAATCAGTACAAACAGTGTCTTTTAATGTTGTCCTTTTATTAGGGCTGACAGATATTAGCGGGCATCACCCAAACAAGATCTACTTCTTTTCTGCATGCCTTCAGTACACAGAAAGCAGAGTCTGCTAATCACAGAGTGTTTACTTTTCAAGAAGGTTGCAAATATTTGATTTAGAATTATATTTATCACATTGATCACTGCTGCAGTAGCCCCAGCTATATAGGTGATGTCCTGCCAAGGATATAACAGCCAGCCAGCTTCCAAAATTTCAGGGCACCTTCTATGCACCCACACTGTCATGCGGCTCAAGCTGAGCTAAATAAAAGGCACATTTGAGTGCAAAGCCCTTCAGACCTTTACTGCCACCAAAGAGAATGCTCCTCTGAGGCTTTCAAGGATCAACAGTCGGCCTGTGCTTTCCTTTGCTGGGCAGATAAGTTCCCTTTGGGAGAAAACTTTCCATTTTCTTAATTGTGTTGATGTTTTATTACTTTCCTCTTCTGGAAAGTTATTTTAAAACTAGGAGTGTTGTGTTTAAATCGACTGTGTCTCAAGACTGTAACATACTTTTAAACGGACTGCTTTTTTTCCTTCATTTTAAAAGTGGTGTAAAGTAACTGAAAACATTTTTTTCTGTGGAGAATGTGTATTTATTTTACTTTTGTAGAGCTGGCATAGTGTTTTACATTACTTTTTACAGTGTTTTTTTGTCAAAACATAACTTTGGTAGACTGGTAGTGTTTTGCTGCTTGTCATTGCAGGAAAAAAGGCATCATTTTCAGCTTGTCCATGGAACAGACTACTGGTCCCACAGTCAGTCCTTCCAGCCATAAAAAGAAAAAATAAGAAAAAAGCCATTGCCTCTATGGCAGGCTAGCAATTTGTCTCAACTACAGGTGGATGACTTTGCTGTGGCCATTTGTTGTACCTCAGACCACTCACCTGTTATCTCAGATCCCTCTGACGAAGCGCCTACAGCTACTATGGACCTGGAGTTAGCTACATCCTGGAAGAGAGAATAGGGAAGGTTTCCCTGTTGTGACAGAATGCTGTACTTATCCCTTGGGAACTGAAAACCAAGTATGTATCCAGTCTTCCAGAATTTTCTTTGAATAAGAGTCGTTTACTGGCTTTGGCTCAGGGTTTATTTCAGGCTTTTGATACTTCTTGTAAAGTAATTTCTGGTAAAAGAATGAGGGACACTGCTTTTCCTGAAGGGATTCAAGATTCTAAATCTGAACAGAAAGATGAAGGGACAGCTACAGTTTTTTTCCTCAGATTTCTGATTCAGACTCCTCTGAGACTATTGCTGGAATGTGCCTCTGTTTTCAGTGTTAGAACACTGAGGTTTCTCAATCCCTCAGAAAATACTATGAGTTGTTATGGAAGGATTCTCCAGAACCTACACCCATTCCTACAGTTCTGTCTATTTTATAGGATGTGTACATTACTGCCTGCAATTTTCTTTATAGTCGGTCAGCTGCTCCTAAAAAGGCAGATAGGCTGTATAAAGTTGCTCAATCTTCTACATTTTTATACACTGTTCCCAAAACTGACCCAGCAGCTATAGCCATAGTTGATCACAATGATGCTAAGCACTTAGCTAATTCCAATCCTACTCTATCTGATCAGGCTGGGAAATTATTGATAGGTGTGAGAAAAAGTATATACTTCGGCAACCTTCATTTTCCAAATTTTGAATTGTCAGGCTCATAAGTTGAAGTTTGTTCTAACAAAGTGTGAATGTATGAGGAATGTTTTCTTTGCAGTTTCTTCTTGTGAGGAAATAGCTGCTTAAAACAACGTATTTTTTCCTATTGCACAGGTCACTACTCATGGTTTACAGTGTATGCATGACTCTCTCGATACTTCTTCCAGGGTTATGGCCACTAGTACTGCTTTGAGGAAGTTTGCATGCCTGTCCCAGATGTTGGTAAAAATGAGATTTTAAATTCTCCATTGGATATTTAGTATATGGCCCCTCTGCTGTACAGGTGATGAAAAAGTGTGATGAAAGGGGCAAGCTAATCCAGAGAATCTCTAACATTTGTCAGCCTTTGTTTTCCAGATTTTCCAAGGGATTTTCTATCTCCTCATTCAGTTTTGGCAAAACACAGAATAAACAGTCTCATCAGTCTCAATAAAATATAGGTAAACAGACATTTTAAGAACAAATGGCAAGGGGGTTCCAAAAAGTAGTCTCAAACCTCCCAAAATCATGGACAGCCCAACAAGTCTGAATGACTATTCATGAGACTTTGTGACCCCCCCCCCCCACCCTGGCCCCCTTTTTCTATCAGAAAGTCTGAATTTCCATTTTTCTCTTTGGCAACAGATTGTTTCAGACAACTGGGTTCTCAAAATCATTCATCAAGGCTAAATATGGCAGTGGGAGGAATTTCCTCTTTTCCAGGGGGTCATTCCTCATCCTCCAGATCAAACTTCTTGTTTCCACTGGTTCTTTATCACATGCTGTCCAAATGAGTGATAGAACCAGTTCCTCCTTCCCAGGTGGGAAAGGGTCTTTATTCAAGGATGTTCCTATGGCCAAAGAAGAAGATGCTTGGAGACCAGTTCTGGATTTTCCTTTCTTAAACCTGTTTGTGATAGTGCCCAAACTCAAAATAATACCAGTTCACAACATTTTACTTCTTCTTCCTCTTTCAATTTTCCTGGCAAAACTAGACTTAAAGATGCTTATCATCACACCCCTTTCATCCAGACTCTAGAATGATATTTATAAGGTTTTGTGTGTCCAGATCATATTATCAGTTCTCTGCCTTACCATTTGGAGTATCAACTGCACCAAGAGTGTACACATTGGGTATCCACATTTTTCTATATGTTGATGATTTGCTTATCTTTGCAGAGTCTTTTTCAAAGTGTCAGGAATCTCTCTCTTGGGTGAAAGATCTCTTATGCAAGCTGGGAACATTTATAGTCTTTGACTCCTTCACATAGGATTGTGTTCGTTGGATGTCAACTAGATACCATAGTTCAAAGAGCTTTTCTTCCACAGGAAAAAATAGATCTTTATCTAGATATATTTCTGATGTTTTCCACTCAAACTTTCATCACTGCAAGGGAATATCTCAGGATTTTGGATCTCATGACATATATGATTTTCATGATACCCCTGGCAAGACTCCACTTCAGAATGATAGAGTTATCCGAAATTTCTTTGGTCCCAGCATCAACAACTATTATCTTTTCAAATACCAGTGCTGAGGTTTATCCTTAGTGCCTGAAACATGTAGATCTTACAGTATCTGGAGTATGTATTTCCATAGTACCAATAATATGTAGTCCTACAGTGCATGTAGTCCCACAATGTCTGTAACATGTCCTACATGGAACGACTCAAAGCTCTACAGACTGTTAAGAGGTGACGTGTCTGGCATACAAGTCAATCTTCAACCCATTACTGATGGATTTTCTGCACATCAGCAAGTCAAATGGCATCAAAAATATTCAGTATAGGGATCTAATCCTCTTCTGCAACATCAACAGGACAGTTTAGAGGGACATGTATGTCTCACAGAAGATACTGCTGCTGTGGAACAGACTCCCCAGCCACAAAAAAACAAAGTTCATCCCTGTCCATATTCAAGCACAACTTAAATCTATGGATGGGAAACAGAGAATTTACCCCATGACTGCCCCATGCTCTTCTAACAAACAGAGGCTGCTCCTAAATGCTTTATTCCATGCATGGGTCCCCTAAAATTATCTATGGTATGATCCTAGTTATTCTCATTAGGAGTAATATATAATTATCAACCATGGTATGGGTAAGGCCAGTCTATAACCAAACTGTGATATAGGTTATTTCACACACAAAAAGGGAAACTGGCTAGGCTTAAAATGGTGCACAAGAGCTGCTAGCCTAGTACTTACCTATGAACCTATGAACATAAAACTAATTCCACAGTGCCTGTAACCCATAGTCTTGCAGTACCTGTAGTTTGTAGTTTCACAGTGTCTGTAACCTGTACTTCTGCAGTGCATATAGTATGCAACTCCCCCAAGTCTGTAACCTGTATTCCTATGGTTCTTATAGTATGTAGCTCCACAGTGCCTGTAACCTGTAGTCCTATAGTTTCTGTAGTATGCAGCTCTGCAGTGCCTGCAACCTGTAGTCCAATAGTTCCTGTAGTATGCAACTTCACAGTGCCTGTAACCTGTAGTCCTATGGTTCCTGTAGTATGTAGTTCCACAGTGCATGTAACCTGTAGTCCGATGTTTCCTGTAGTATGCAACTCCACAGTGCCTATAACCTGTAGTCCTATAGTTCTTGTAGTGTGCAGCTTCACAGTGCCTGTAACCTGTAGTCCTATAGTTCCTGTAGTATGTAGCTCCACAGTGCCTGTAACCACTAGTGCTATGGTTCCTGTAGTATGTAGCTCCACATTGCCTATACATTGCCTACAACCTGTCCTACTGTGCCCACAGTATGTAGCTCCACAGTGCCTGCAAGTTTTAGTCCTACAGTTCTTGTAGTATGTAGTTCTTCAGTGCCTGTTACCTGTACTCCTAAAGTGTATGTCATATGTAGTTCCACAGTGCATATAATCCATAGTCCTGCAGTGTCAGTAGCCCATAGTTCCACTCTGTCTGTATTCTGTAGTTCTGCAGTACCTGCAGTGTTTAGTCCAACAAGGTATCCACTTTGTAGACCTTTGGTGCCTGTAGTGTGCGATCTGACAGTGCATGTAGTCTGTCATTCTGCAATGTCTATTATCTGTATTCCCGCAATATGTACAGTCTGTAATCCAACAATGCTTGCAACTCTTGTTCTACAATGCTTGCAGGCTGTCATCACACAATGCCTGGAGATGGTAGCCTCACACTAAATTTCATCTTTTATCTTATATTTACTCCAGGTTGCAGTCATATAGCCAGATTCTAAGACACTGGAGCAATATTGTAGAACAGTAGCACTAAATGTGAATTCTAACCTGTAACTGGAAAGAATGCTATTAACTGCATAGCATAAAACAAAATTACCCATATGGGGATGCAACCTGCCTTACATGTCTAAATATTTTATACTAACCCAGTAATTAATCCATAAAAAGAATGTATCCAGTACCCAGAAGTAGAAGAATGTGGATTTTTCATAGTAGACCTGTACACTCCTGAATTAAGAAACAAAAATCATAAACAGCAGATTTGGTTACCTCATTGAGTCACTCCATACAGGTAAATATTAAAACCATTAAAAAATATAATAAACAGCCAATTTTTGACAAAGTTTACAACATACTGTAGTGTGAACGTTTTGTATGTTGGCTGATATCAGCTGCAAGACACAGAAAGGTGACCATTATGTTACAGGATCTATGACTGGTTCATATATGTATTGGAACTTTATGTATTCCATGAAGTTTTTAGCCCTTGTAATTCAAGTAAAAATAACCCAGAGCCATGTAAAAAAGTTATGTTATCCCTATCCATAAGGGTTAAGGGTGCTAAACCAGGGGTGAATTTGCTATTTCTCATCAATTTGCCCTGATCTTGTCTGAATAAAGTAAGGGAAGTACTTTGCTTTATCTGAAGAGGAAGACAAATCCAAACAAGTTGTATTCTCTGTGATACATATCTATCACTCCAGCATGTTCTATTTATGTTGCAGAAGTCAAGACCTCTTGAGTGGGTGTTTGTTCCACTATAGGACATGCAGATGTGAAGCAGATCAGAGAGGACAGCGCCTGTCAAGGCTATGTACATCAGGCAGAGATCGTCCCTCAGTAGCTTGTCTAATGCGAAAAGGGAAATGCAAGGCATTGAGAACATGAGTGTGATTTTTATGATTTAAGCCCTCAATTTTCTTGGAGAGAAATTGTGTGGTTGCTAAACTTGTGCTGAGTGTTTGGACAGGTACATACAAGGAGAATTATACTCCATGACTGGCCTAATAAGTGCTGAGTATTGTGGAATGATCACATGCCTGGACCTAGATGCCATAACCTTACTAATAAACTGCACAATGAAAAAGGACCTTGTTACAGTAGTCGGTACATGGTGATTAAAGGACAGTTTGTTGTCCACATAGGTTACCAGATTCTTATCAAATCAATTTTCACAGGTGTGTTGTCAGTGTGATTGTTACAGGGGATGTAATTCTTGCCAGAGGAGACTATTATACATTTCTTGGCATCTAGTTTTACTCCATGCTTTTGACACTAGCTATCTACTTGGGAAAGGCACTCCTGGAAGACCTTGGTGTCCTCCGTAGAGTTTATGATGGCACCAAGTTTACAGTCCTTCCGTTAGCTTTGACCTCTGAGAAGAAAATGTCAAACAGGAGTAGCCCAAGGACTGAATCCTGGGGTGCACCACCAGTGACAGGTCGTTGGAGGAGTTGTTGCTGTCTACCCTAATTTCCTGGCTTCTATTTGTGAGTCAGTTTGCTAGTCCAATGAGTTACATATGGATTAACATTCAGATGAGACAGTTTATCAACAATACCAGTGTGCGATGGTGACAGATGCCTTTTCAAAGTCTAGATATACAGCATATAATGATTTTCCTTCATCCATTGCTTCAGTAACCTTCTTGAGTCATTGACCAGGATAAGCATGAAGGATCTACTCTTGACAAAATCAAACTGACTTAGGTCAAGAGTTCGATCCTCTCTATAGCCTTACAGATGAGACTGATCAGACTTATGGGAATATAATAACCTGGGTTTGTTGATGCCCCAACCTTTGTACAAGGGAATAGCCACTGCTGTCCTCCATTTGTCCAGTGCAAAGCCTGTTTGGAGACTTGTGTTAAGCAGCTGTAGAGGAGTTGACAGATCCTGTTTCAGGCTGGTCATTAGGCAACCTGGTATGTTATTCGGCCCCACAGAGGCAGTGTTCTTGGCTTAGGAAAGTGCTTTTAGGACTTGTTCTTGCGAAAATTGGAGGTGGGGGTACAGATGCAGGTATATAACTTTGGAGGGAGAGAGGGGTGAAGTTTGAGCTAGATTTAACTCTTAGAAGACTGGCTATGATGACAGGGACTGAGTATGTGGTATCATTTACTATTAGCAATGTGCAATGCTGGACATTGTTTCTGACATTTCTAACACAGTTAAAGAAGGTTTTATTGTTGTATTCTGCCTGGGTGCCTATTTGTACCTCATATCTAACTTTACTTGATTTGATCAAGAACTGGAATACTTCACTGACTTGGCTTTAAAACAATGTCAATGCTGACTCAATTATTCTAATGGTGGTCTTGCAGGGGTGTCCTAATTCCCTTCAGTTATTTATTTTACACTTGGAACCATTGGCAAAGAAAATAAGACACTTACAAGTTCAAGAATATAACCGGTATGATAATAAAGAAAAGTTGTTTGTATTTGCAGTTGATATTATATGTTTTTTATAAATTCAGAAAAGGACATTTCAGTGTTGTGGAATATTCTGACACACTTTCAAGTCTTGTTGGAATGTAATAAATATAAAATAGAAAGAACAAAGGATATAGCTACAAACTATGCACCCACATATGAAATGATTTGGCAATACCCACAATGGGGATGTAACATAAAATATTCAGGTCTATAGATTAAAAAGGATTCTATATGTCAGCTAAAGATATACAAAAAAGAGTGGGGGAGGGATTGGCATAGTAGTTAAGGTGCTTACCTCACAGACAGAGGGTAGCAGGTTTGATTCTTAACCTTGACAAAACTGGATATCCTTAACATGGCCCAAAAGGGCAGCTAGCCTAGTGCTTACCTATAAAGCTGGAAAAGGTAATACAGATTGGAAGCTCCTGGATATGGATATTAAAATAGATGGTTTAAATATTTTTGATCCCTTTAATTTTTCATACAGAACAGGTATATTTTTATCAACCAAAGGAGAAGTTCTGAACCATAATAAAGAGTTGAAGGAATTTATTTTTTGAGGGGAAGATGGTAAGAGTTAAGTAGGATAAGCTGCTTCTCTCCATAGCACAAGGTGGTTTAGGACTACCTGGTTTGAAAGTATACTTTAGAGCAATGCAGTTAAGGCTGACATACCTAACACAAGTAAAAGGTTACCAATGTGGAACGGCATGATTATGAAACAGGGGAGGTCAATAAAAAAGTGCAAAAAGTGCAAAGAAATAACCATACACCATTTTATATTCATAATATATCAGAACGCATTTTGAGAACTAAAGCCAACACAGGAATGGAGGAAGGAGATTTTATAAATAGGAATGACTGAAAGTGGAGGCATCGAAAATAGGCAAAAGAGGGTTGGACTTTACTGGAGAAAATTAGCAAGGGACCCAAAGTATTGGGAGAAAATAACTATGGAGAGAAAGGTAATATTGTGGAATAAAGCCAAATGGAAGTTTGGACTGCAGGTTAGGGATTACCTTCTTTACCACAGACTGCTAAAAGAGTATAAGCACAGAAAAAGAAACTGGGGAATGTTACGTGAAAGACTGGCTGTGGTTGAGTTTTTAGCTGAGTACGAAAACAGACCAAGAGTTGGTAGCAAAGGTCCGTGGTTTAAAAGTCAACAACAGTAGAAAAGAATATAAAACCACAGTCTACCAGGCTAAAATCAAATGTGATTTATTGAGTGTTAGCGCTTTCAGTTACAAACCCTTCCTCAGACATAAACCACACAACATAAAACTGAGTTTAAATACAAAAGCTTATGCAAATAATAAAAGCAATCATTCAATCAATCAATTAAATACAAAAGTACTAACATTTCTGAATGAAAGGCCTACGCCTACTTAAAACAGGCTTTAAAGATACCATGCCATTAAGCCCTGGATACCTATTTGCCCCTAGTTCAATTATCCACCTAGTCTCACAATACTCAGTATTACTAGTAATGTTGCCCTTTCTCCCTCCCAAATTAACCTGTTGCAATGCCAAAAACAGAAAATGATGTCCTGGACATCTTTCTATATGTTGGGAAAGTGCAAGCCTGATCACTGATAAGTGCCTCAAAATTCTGTCCTTAAATCTACAATTTGTCTTCCCCACATAGAAGGAAGAACAATCTACACAAGTAGCTAGATATACTATATTCTGGGACAGGCAAGTAGCCTGAACTCTTGGTGTATATTCCCTCTATGTAGTGGGGTGAACAAATATACAAGATCTATTGATATATTCACAGGCTTTACATCTTTGACATGGAAACATTCCAACCTTACCCTTTTGTCTCTCATCCCTATGGGGTTTATCACACAGGATCTGCTTCAAATTTTTCTTCCTCGTATATATAAAATGTGGGCTACCCCCCACCAGTTCCTTCAGAGAATCATTTGTTTGTAAAATTCTCTTGTTCTGTCTAATGATGTCTTGCAGCCACCTGATATCACTGCTATAGGTTAACTGTAGGGGCACTTTACTTCTAACACTATTATCATGCCATTTACTCTGTTTATTGTACATATTATGCCTATTTGATATGCCTTGATTGGAGAACCAAGGGAGAACTCTTATGTAGATTATTCTTCTTTCTATGTGGGGAAGACAAATTGTAGATTTAAGGACATAATTTTGAGGCACTTATGAGTCATCAGCCTTAAGGAAAAACGTAACGTACTTTCCCAACATATAGAAAGATGTCCAGGACATCATTTTCTGTTTTTGGCATTGCAACAGGTTAACTTGGGAGGGAGAAAGGGCAACATTACTAGTAATACTGAGTATTGTGAGACTAGGTGGATAATTGAACTAGGGGCAAATAGGTATCCAGGGCTTAACAGTATGGTACCTTTAAAGCCTGTTTTAAGTAAGCATAGGCCTTTCATTCAGAAATGCTAGTACTTTTGTATTTAATTGATTGATTGAATGATTGCTTTTATTATTTGCATAATTTTTTGCATTTAAACTCAGTTTTATGTTGTGTGGTTTGTGTCTGAGGAAGGGTTTGTAACTGAAAGCACTTAACACTCATTAAATCGCATTTGATTTTAGCCTGGTGGACTGTGGTTTTATATTCTTTTCTACTGTGTTTTTAGCTGAGGCTAGAAGAGAAGCTGCTCTTAAAAGGGGATAAGCAATAGGGCATATAAAATACCGCATGATAACTACAAGAACCAATCAGATGAGGTTACAAATGACTGGGAAGAAAGACTGGAAAGGGAATATACAAAGCAACAGTGGGAGAACATCTGTATGGCCAACAAAGTCCAGAAGATTTGTGATTTATTCATGAAAATATTTGTATAGGTATTTTTATATCATGAAGACTTCTGAAATGTTCCTCAGGTAGACAAAAATTTCTGGAGGTATGACAGAAAAGAGGAAAGGTAATTGGGAAGATTTTTTTTTTGAATAAAATGAGTTGAAAGATTTTAAAAATTCCCTACAAAGGTTTTTGTTAGAAATATTTGATGAAACAATTGTACCTAAGGAAATGTTTGTTTTAAGCTGGTATTTAGGATCTGGAACACCTACACAAAGCAAGATCTTGCTAAGCTTATCCTGTTGGCCAAAAATGTAATTACTAGAAAATGGAGATCTAAATCTAAACCATGAATAACCAAGGTATTGAATACTGTATGAGATGCAAGAATTGGAGGTGGGATCCATTAGAAAAGGGAAGCAGCAAATTGCATTGAAATTAATGGAGTCTGTGCTAGCAATGCACTCAGGATAATGTTCAGGGGAGGAGGACAGAAATTCAAGGAAAGGCAAGATTTCAGCAATTTATATAATACTGGAGAGAATGATGATGGGATGATGGCTAAAGCAAAAACAATACATGAAAATGTGTACAATGGTTGCTTTTCTTTTTTATAACTGTATGTGTGCTTAAGTCATTGTTTAAAAAGATATCAAGTTAAAAAACGTTTTTTAAATTTTAAGTCTTGTTACACTCCACAGAACAGCTTCCTTTGTAGCATGTGTCTTAGTTTTCAAATTTGTATTAGTACTACCTTATTATTAGAGGAACAGAAATTAGCAATACCCCACCCCAAATATCTGAAACAGTTATCCCATTACTTGATAAAAGTTTGCTTCTCAGAAGATTGCACACTTATTACAACTTGGGACTCAGAAGCAGACAACTCAGTTTTAATCTTTGTGTCATTACTTAAGAAGCTATCATGTTCTAGTCCTTTTGAACCGAACTGCAATACCTATTTTCTCATACTACCTGAAAAAGTCCTCAAAATCATCCTCAAAAGGTGTTACACCAGCTAAGATCATCAGAAGAATCCTATGTAAGGTTCCAGCAGCTGTCAGTATAACTAGCTCCAGTCACATGATCTCAAGCTTACCCTATCCCCAGCATGGTTTCCTTAACCCTGAAGTAGGCTCAGATAGGGTCACCAACATGTTGGGCAATATTTTCAAAAAGGTGGTGACCACTAGAGTAATCGGTCTAAAGTTGCAGGAGCTGGAGTACCTAACCTTCTTGCAGAAGGAGCTCCCATGCTGTGTCCTTGCCAATGAACATCCAGGTAGAAGGTAAGTGGTCAGCTTTTCACTTCCATCCCTCCTCTAGGCTTCTCCAGCACCTGGACCTCTGATCTAATCCACATTGCTTTGGGTGTTCCCTTTGCTTCATTACTTTGCACCATAAGACTTGACAAGTTTTAACATTTTTGCCAGTGATAGCTTTTATACTTGTACTTTTTCTATCACAAACACTTTTAAAACCTCTGAGAAACACTGACATGTTTGCATTACATTGGCTGTTATGATAAAAGACTGCAGCATAATATTGAGAAATATTAGTAAATCTGAATAGATTAAGGTATGCGGTCCAGTTTTGCAACTGTGCAGCTTGATTAAAAAAAGAGAAGGTGTACTTAAGGGAAAACAGCGCATCAGTACAGCCTGAAGAACAACATGAAATTTAATTGGGATAAGACTGCAGCACATAGTTGCTGCTGACTCAGGATTGCACAGCATCAATGCCACAGCAAGTATGAGGTAAACAATGTTTTTCATTTTACAAAGGTAGCTGATAAGTATGCAAACTAGGGAGTGACAAATTATGATTTGTCAAAACGCATAGCAAACACATTAGTGTTGAACTACTGACTCAAACTGACATTTAAGGCTATGGGAAAGCATGTATGCTTGTCCTGGTTACATTTGAAAGAAAGTTGCTTCGGTTCAGAAGGGAAGGTGATTTCAGTGCCATAGCTGTTGGAATTGCTGCCATTCAGTGCTTGCTTCCCAGATTTGATCCTCTACTATGGTGGTGTGTGTGTGTGTGTGTGTGTGTGTGTGTGTGTGTGTGTGTGTGTGTGTAGTGTCTGCAAGTTTTTCTCTTGCACATGCTTTGTTTTGTCAGGGTTTCTGGTTTCCTCGCACAATGTAAAGACATGTTGGCAGGTGGATTGATAATGCTAAATTTTGCTGTGGATACATGTATATTCTCGTGCTCTGTGATGGACTGGTATGCCATCCATGGCTGGTTCCTGGCTTGTACTCATTGTTTGCCAGGGAATATTCTAGCTTCTGTGACTCAGTATTGGGAATTGCAAAGCAGAACTAGAAAATGGGCATGTTATGTTCAGAAGATTGCACGACACTAAAAATGGTGCATTAACAAAACTGATGAATTCACTAATACTTCAAATAATATCGACAAACATGATCTTTACCCGAAGAGTCAGGTAGACAAAATTACCCATGGATAAGCTGATATTTTTAGCCACCTGTTTGGTTGATTAAGCCTAGCAGAAGACAAAAATAAAAGCAGAGCAATACTATATGTTTTAAAAAATGTACAATCTACAACAAAGCTGTTGGAATATGGAGACTTGTAGCCTCATGTCCATGTGGTCATTATCAAATAGAGATATGTGTTTGTTTTTAATGACATGAAATGGACACAGAAAACGTTTGCAACCAGTTACCTGAAACAGTGTTACAGAAATGTTAAAGCCTCCATACCCATACAGCAGAGCCATCCAAGTTAATTCCTTTCTTATGGATTATAAACATTGGAATCAGTATCATCTCTGCCTGGGTAAAAAACCTGAATTGTTTGGTAAAGTTAAAACAGTCTTGAGAGTTAATGTCATGATGTTAAACAGTGCGGATGCTGTATGAAGTGAATTTTAGAATTTGTTCGGCATGTCAAGTGCATATGATGTGAATAGGCAGAGGAAATAGAGAAAGAAGCAAAATTCTTACACAACCAGCAGGTACCTCTGGATTCTATGAGGCAGTAAATGTGCAAGGTCTGAAACTGACCAACATGGAAAAGCAAGCTGAATGGTTATCGCCCACTCCAATCAAATACTGTGCCAAGTTAAGAATGTGGAACATAATGTTGTATATAGTTGTAGAATGCCAAGAGGGCAAAAACTTAATGGAGTAAGTAAAAAACAAGATGGCAGTGTGAAACAGAGTTCACAGAAGACTGAACGAGAATAGAACTGGTAAAATATTTATCTTTACCCAATTCAGATCTTATATAGGAGAAATCCAGACTGATACTGACAACATTCCTAGCCTGGTGTAAGAAGGAGCAGATACTGAGGAAATGTCTGCAAACATCAGTAGCAGGAAGACGTGTTTGTGCAGCACAGATTATAAAGTGACTTTGAAGAATCAGTTAAGATTAGTGAATGCAATAACGGAGTGTGAATGGAGAAAATTGACATTTAAACTGTCATTTTTGGTTAATGTGTATTATAATGGTAAAGTCCTTGATTTTGAAAGTCTAGATGAAACAATTTGTAATGTAACATTTTTGCCTATTAAACTGGTACAATTGCATGCAATGCATCATGGCAAACAAACAGTTCATCTGGGAGATGCTGATGGGAGGAAAAATCAAACCTGAGATAAACCAAGGCACCTGTTTATTGGTGAGATTCTAGGCAGAAGAAGATTGGACAGAGTAAAGAGTCTGCCTGTAAATGCACACAAGTAACGTCAGCATACTGTTTGCTCATTCAGTGCTGAACAGCACAAAACTAATTAATTCCCTAGCTTCCTGAGGCCTTCTATGCAATAAACCACATGCTACCTGACAGCTTTCTCCAAAATCGTTTATTGAAAATAATCTACATTAGATTTGCAATATCTGATAAATACTATGAGTTTTAAAAAGTATAACATATGACAATTCTTTGGTAGACAATAATAACACTATTGTTATCTTCAAGAGTCTGTCTGCAGATGCTGATTTTATATTGCAGATTTAAGAAAGAAAAATATTTTATTTGCCAAAAAAAGGGTTATATCTCTGCAAGTCAGCAAAATAGCTTCAAGGTATCAGTGGGAGAACTGTTGACCTGCGCAATAATTGCTTTAGCAAACAAACATTTATATGTCAGAATGGTTTCATACTACTCACCGCGTTTAATGTTATTTTTACCAATACTCAGCATTTGCATGCACCATACCAATGTGACAGTTTTATACCCTATTTTGCATTATTAATGTAAACATGATAATTTGAATGCATACATGACAATATGTCATATTTTAATACCTTTTTGCAAACACTCATTAATAACTGCAGCTCTGTATATCCCATGCTGACCATTTCATTATGCATGCTTAGCTAATTATGTCAGCTTGTAGATGCCAATCTGCTGCCTTAGTTTTAGGTATGCATCTGTACCAGGACATCAGAAATCACACTTTGAACACACTAACAAGAATACTCATTTCAGGAGTACAGGAAGTTCCTTGCAAGATGAGTATACACTAACAAGATACACACAAACCCTGCTACATCCTTGCAGGAAACATATAAGTAAGAATGGGCCAGTGTACTGATATAGTGAAAAAATAACTTGTGATATTGGGTAATTGACAAATCTTTATAAGTGTTAAAGCATGAAACTATGTCATAAAGGATGCTACATTAGTGTGTAAAATGGAAACCATGGGCCAAATTCTTACATCTGGCCATAGCCTCTTGGAATTCAAGGGTAGCCCATCATTGTGCTTTTGCACAAAGCACACCTCTCAACTGTACAGATTTTCATAGAATGTCCAGATTTTTGCCTCATATTTTGGTCTGTTTTTCATAAAATTCTATTTTTTTCTAGCAAATTAGTGGCAAATCATTAAAGATTGAAACTAGAAAATAATGACAGACATTTGAGTTTTAGACTTCATACCCTTCAGAAAAGTTATGCTAATGCAAAACCTGTTATTCTATTAACTTTCTAAGTTTATAAGAGCAATATTTAAAAATTGTCCCCATTTTTGGGCCTTTGTCCCACTTTTTCTTATTGCTTTGTCCAGATTTCTTGCTCTAAAAGGTTGAGAGGTACGGCACAAAGACTCCACAGCCGTGTTACATGCTAATGAAGCAGCCCGGGGGAGAGGCATATGCTAATTAACCATGTGCTCCCCCACCCCCTGGAACTGCCTACAGTAAGGCATTTATGCAGCATCACTTGGCTGTGTAGATCAGCACAGCCACAACTGACCCTTGCAGTAGTGAACATGACCAAATGGCCATGTTCTTCTATTGCAGAAGGGGTAGAGTTTAGTTGCAAGGCAGTGCTAAGGGCATGGGGGGTGTATATGAGGGTCTGCATGTGTGTGTGTGTGTGTGTGTGTGTGTGTGTGTGTGTGTGTGTGTGTGTGTGTGTGTGTGTGTGTGTGTCTTTGTCTTGGACAGGGAGGTGAAGTATGTGCTGAGCCTATCTGATAGCAGGTTGGCTAAGTCAACAGGATCAGTGTAAGAGATACTGTTGAGTATTAATTTGGAACAAACCTTGGCTTTGCCATGGAGGTTCCTGATGTAACTGAAGAAGGCTTTGTGGTTTCCCTTTGTTTCGGAAGCTAGTTTTGATTCATAATTGGCTTTGGAGGTTTTTACTAGTGATCTAATTTACTTGTTGAGGCTAAGGAGAGAGTTTTTCCAATTTGAAATTTGTTCCTTTTTACCCTTGGACAACAGTTTTTTTGTTTTGTTGCAAAGCCAGTTGATAGCGGATGTCCACCAAACAGGTTTGTGCTTCCCTGAGGAGCAGGTTTTAGTTCTGTTGGGTATGGCTGAGTCCATGCAGTTGTACAGGTGCTTGTATACTGCATTGGCATACTGTTCAGCATAGTTGTCTGCATCCTATGGGGGGGCCAGTGGTGTGAAGCTACAAATACCTTCCCTTAGGAGGTTGTAATCAGCTGCTGAAAAGTTTTTTAGCTTGATTACAGGTGGGGGAGGGGGGGTTGGGTGGGATAGAAACTTCGAATGAGACAGTCTGATGATCTGATCTCACCAGGGAAGAACATACTATGGCAGTGGTGCAGCAATCGCCCATGTTGGTGAGAACCAAGTCCAGAATGTATATATATATATATATATATATATATATAAAACTCCAAACCAATGGTGCCAGATGAAATGTGCTTGGAGAATCAACATCCAATCAACAAGTACTTCAGCACATAAAAAAAAGATAAAAGGCAGTAGAGCAAACAGAGTTTATTCACCCAACAGTCTGCCACCCAGACTGGTTTCGCTGCATGGCATCATCAGTGTATGTCTCACTGCAACAGAATCCATACAATTAATATACATGCTCATTTAAAGTAACACAAACACCTAAGTGTGATCAAACTGATTAGAACCCAATAGCACCAGCATATTCAATATTACACAGTAGGGTTATACAATACCCTTACCTTAAATGGCTTTACAGTGAAAAATAAGAATTATAACCTGATGACTTTCTATATTACCAATGGTCATTAAGACCTGGTTTAAATAGGCCTCCCAAATCTGTAATCCACATATGTTCCTTCTTGGTCAATAATTGATGTTTCTTGAACACAGTCAAATTATCCCTTACATCCTTATCAATCCCCAAGAAAACAAAATGGACTGTACTGTGTTGTATTATATGTTTATACAATGCACTATGTGTTCGTTTACATTTAATGTCACTCACATGTAGTGCTATGCGTAGTTTAAATCCACATGATGTCTGCCCTATGTAAAACAATCCACATTGGCATACCGCCATGTACACTACCCATTCACCGGTACATGTAATCAAATGTCTGATGTCATATACCTTTTGGGTATTTACGGAGGTAAAATATTTAGTCCTCGAAATGCAATTACAATATTTGCAATGCCCACAAAAAGTACTGTCCACTGACCTTTTCATAACATAACAACTGTCTATAGTATAACCCTTTTTATATCCTGATAGGTGCCTATTGTTTTACCTTTCTGGAACCCAAAACTGCATTTATCATTTAACAGTGATGAAAAAAAATGGATCTGCCTTCAAAATGTGCCAATGTTTAGATGTTACTGAATGGATCTTAAATGTATTGTTTCCAAAAGTAGTTATCATTCTAAGTTTTTCACCCTCCTGTGGGGTTTTCTCTTTGCTCCCACCTAATAGGTCAGACCTAGATATAAAGTTAGATTGTAGATTGCTCATATGCTTGTTTAATCACTGAATCACAGTATCCCCTGGCTGTAAACCTAGAATGAAGATGTAAGGCGTCCACTGTGAAATCCCTATCCATGGTACAGATATGTCTAATTCGTTGAAACTGGGCTTTGGGAATATTCTTTATAATATGCCCCAGATAGGAACTGCTAGTGTGCAACAAAGAATTTTTGGTAAAAGGTTTCCTATATAAGTTTGTTACCATTGTACCATCTATAGTTTTAGTAACATTAATATCCAAAAAATCCATGTTAAACAAATCAATCTTGCCACTAAAATGTAAGTCATATTGATTATTTTTTAAATAAACTACAAATGCCCACCAGCAATCCAAATTGCCATTCCAAACTACCCAGTAGTCATCCAAGTATCTGTGCCACATGACATCAATTATTGACCAAGAAGGAACGTATCTGGATTACAAATTTGGGAGACCTATGTAAACCAGGTCTTAATGATCATTGGTAATACAGAAAGTCTTCAGGTTATAATTCTTATTTTTCACTGTAAAGCCATTTAGGGTAAGGGCAATGTATAACCCTGCTGTGTAATATTGAATATTCTGGTGCTATTGGGTTCTAATCCGTTTGATCACACTTAGGTGTTTGTGTTACTTTAAATGGGCATGTATATTAATTATATGGATTCCGTTGCAGTGAGACATAAACTGATGACGCCATGCGGTGAAACCAGTCTGGGTGGCAGACTGTTGGATGAATAAACTCTGTTTGCTCTACTGCCTTTTATCTTTTTTATGTGCTTGAGTATTTGTTGATTGGATGTTGATTCTCCGAGCACATTTCATCAGGTACCATTGGTTTGGAGTTTGGATATCTTCTTACGAGTGCTGGTGAACAATTTTTGTTCAAGATTTACTGCATTTATTGTTGATGGCAGCCATTCACTTATTAGAGGGTGTGGTGACATACAGCAATATCGGCAGTTAGCAGTTTAGAGTTGGAATTTTCAATCTTGCATCCATTATGGCAATGGGAACAGGATTTTAAAACATTTTTGGACAATTTGGTGACCAATAAGGATGACCTTTCTTCTTTAAATTTGCTGAATGAACCGAGGAGTATTATTTCATGAACTGAGCAGTCTGACATGCAGCAACAGTTTAAACTACTTATGGATATTGCAAAAAAGGTACGCTCTAATATTTGGCATGTTAAATTGCTTAAAGCATATTCAAATGCAAAAATAGCCCCACGGGGACTGCGTGTGTATGTTGAACCAGGAGTAGGGGTGGAAGATGACACATTTATGATTAAATGGCTGCAGATACAGCAAATGGCTTCTAATATGTTTATTTTACTTCTGGTTGAATACTATGAACAACAATTACCAAGTTTAGTAGCCAAACTGAACAATTGTTATGAGCGGATGAAGAAGTTATCTACTCAACAGGGTTATGCAGAGAAATGTCCTATGTACATATCAGAGACTGATAAATATGATCAGGAGTTACAGGCACGTAAGATTACAAAATATCAACGGGACTTAAATGACTTTAATAGTGAAAATGTTTATACATGGAAGAAAAATAAGAAGGCGGTCCATTTTTCAGAAAATAAATGTGGGAACAGTTCTATTAGACCTAATAGAAAAAGGGTTAGGTCTATTTTGAGGACAACTAATCATACGCCCAGTACTTCAGAGGCCTCATCAGGTTATTTGAATACCAATACTGAGACAACACTGGGGACAATGATGAAAACTAATTGGTAGTTAACTTGACGGATTATAGTTTTTCATTAGCAGAGTTACAATTGTTGAATAAAGGACTGGGAGTTGTGCCATCATTCTATTTTTCTCAGTATGATGCTGTTAAAGATATTAAGGATTTTTATCGTGTGCTTAATTTAAAATATTTTTTTGCACAGTCAGCATGTACCATCAGTAACAGACAGGGCAACATTTAATTTTAAAAAATCCACGTTTCAGCCTCCATATCAGGGGGTCTGTTAAGATTTTTGAGCAGCTAGTATTGCATGAGTTACATGTGAACCAGAGTGAAATTTTCAAAAACTTTTCTTACGGTTTAACGAGGGATGAATATAAAGTCTTGGGGCAATTAAAGCATAATGAGAGGTTGGTTATTTCTGGAGCGGAAAAGGGAGGTGCTATTGTGGTATGGGACAAACATGATTATACCCATGAGGTTGGTAAGCATTTAGCAGATGTGGTATCTTTTTGCCATCTTCCATTTGACCCTATGCAGGGATTTAAGAACATTATTGATGCATTTTTAGAGCAGGTGAAGGCATCAGGAATCATTTCTGATATGTTGGTTAGTCAATTCAAAGTGGAGGATCCACAACCACAATCTCTTTATTTAGTACCTAAGATCCATAAATCTGTTACTCAACCTCCAGGGTGTCCCATAGTGGCAGGAAGAGGTTCTCTTATTGAACCTCTTTCAAACTATCTTGAGTTCAAACTTAAATCATTGTTGGTATTTATACAGACTATAATTAAGGATACTAATCAGTTCTTGACACTCATGAATGATTTGCAAATTCCAAACAATGCATATTTAGGGACCCTGGACGTACAAGCATTATATACTAGTATCCCACATGAAGGGGGGATTATGGCAACAACATATTGAATGCAACACTCAGGCATGTATAAGGAAGCTGAAATGGAATTTTTACTGACCCTGCCAGGGTTGGTATTAGAGCATAATGCTTTTGTATATGGACAAAGGTGGTATTTGAAGATAAAAGGAACAGCTATGTGGGCTACATTCAACCCCATTTATGCGGACCTTTTTATAGAATACTTCGAGTACCAATACATATATGTAGTGCAAGGAATTCATTTTCATCCCAGTTGATTATGTGGCGCAGATACTTGGATGATTGCTGGGTAGTATGGAATGGCAATTTGGATTGCTGGGGGGGCATTTGAGTTTATTTAAAGAATAATCAATACAACATACATTTTAGTGGCAAGACTGATTTGTTTAACATCGATTTTTTTTGGATGTTAATGTTACTAAAACTATAGATGGTACAATGGTAATGAACTTATATAGGAAACCTTTTACCAAAAATTCTTTATTAAATGCCAGCAGTTGCCATCCAGGGCATATTATAATGAATATTCCCAAAGCTCAGGTTCAACGAATTAGACATATCTGTACCACAGATAGGGATTTCACAGTGGAGGTCTTACATCTTAAGTCTAGGTTTACAGCCAGGGGATACTGTGATTCGGTGATTAAACAAGCATATGAGCAATCTAATCTTACATCTAGGTCTGACCTGTTAGGTGGGAGCAAAGAGAAGACCCCACAGGAGGGTGAAAAACTTAGAATAATAACTACTTTTGAAAGCAATACATTTAAGATCCAATCAGTAATATCTAAACATTGTCACATTTTGAAGGCAGATCCATTTTTTTCATCACTGTTAGATGATAAATGCAGTTTTTGATTCCAGAAAGGTAAAACAATAGGACTGCATCTATCAGGATATAAAAAGGGTTATACTGTAGACAGTTGTTGTGTTATGAAAAGGTCAGTGGACAGTACTTTTTGTGGGCATTGCAAATATTGTAATTGCATTTTGAGGACTAAATATTTTACCTCCGTAAATACCCCGAAGGTATATGACATCAGACATTTGATTACATGTACCAGCGAATGGGTAGTGTACATGGCGGTATGCAAATGTGGATCATTTTACATAGGGCAGACATCATGTGGATTTAAACAACGCATAGCACTACATGTGAGTGACATTAAATGTAAACAAACATGTAGTGCATTGTATAAACATATAATGCAACACAGTACAGCCCATTTTGTTTTTGTGGGGACTGATAAGGTTGTATGGGATAATTTGACTGTGTTCAAGAAACATCAATTATTGACCAAGAAGGAACGTATGTGGACTACAAATTTGGGAGCCCTATTTAAAACAGGTGTTAATGAGCATTGGTAATATAGAAAGTCTTCAGGTTATAATTCTTGTTTTTCACAGTAAAGCCATTTAGGGTAAGGGTATTGTATAACCCTGCTGTGTAATATTGAATATGCAAATGCTATTGGGTTCTAATCAGTTTGACCACACTTAGGTGTTTGTGTTACTTTAAATGAGCATGTATATTAATTGTATGGACTCCATTGCAGTGAGACACATACTGGTGACGCCATGCGGTGAAACCGGTCTGGGTGGCAGACTGTTAGGTAAATAAACTCTGTTTGCTCTGCTACCTTTTATCTTTTTTATGTGCTGGAGTATTCGCTGATTGGATATATATATATATATATACACAGAGAGATAGAGAGAGAGTGAGAGAGAGAGAGAGAGAATCTAAGGCATTATGCAATGCCTGCAAAAGTTCATGAGTGATTTGCACAGGGAACATTAAGTATACATGTCAATTTCATAGCACAAGACATCAGGACTTAATTGCGATACAAAATCATGGAAGGGTTTTAAGTACTTCTCCTACAAACATTGAAAGAAACAAGGATGACAGCTTGTGCACTAGCATGCAGTTACTGAAAGATATAACGTGATACTGATGTAATTACCTGAGAATTACCAGGGCAGGGAAAAAGGAGACACTGTGGCCTTTCTGGCAACAGAGACAGGTATGGGGTATGTAGCATGTATGAATGTGTGTTACACAACAGTCCTTCTTATCAAGTGAAACAAGGGGTAACGAATTCACAACTATTACTAAACTCTAAAAAAAATGAAATTGCTGCTCATTACCCCAAAACACATCTATACCGAAACAACAACATTCACTATCATCAGTGCCAGCAACACCACGGTAAAACAAGTAAACCACAGAAAATTTCAAATGAATGTAATCTAATTAACAAATGAATGTGCAAAGCTTACTGTATATTATTAGGGTGGTATTCATAGTCTGGGAGTTTGCAGCTACATAGAAGTTATTTGTGAGAAGTGTCACTACATGTATATTCAAATAAGCTAAGTACAGGGTTTTAACACTGAATAAGGTAAAGTAAAGGCAGTTTGGAAAAACATGACCTCTTAGGGTAAAACAAAAAGGCTTCATACAACTTTATATGTATCTGAATATTGCAAATGGATGAGGCTGTGGGCAGTCATGTTTGAAAGACAAGGCAAGTGGTGGACTGCACAGTATTTTTTTAATATTTTAAAAATATAAATGTTTTTTGTTTCATATGGGGGTATCCTCGTGCATACTATAATGTTTTCATTAAGAAGGGGAAAGAAGGAGACAGGAAAGACTGAAACAGGGGAGACACAACAAAGAGGGGAACACAGAAAGAAAATACCAAGTAGGTTTTGCTGGAAGAGGCAGAACAGGAGGGGCACAATGTATTTGGTGAGGGACAGACCCCCATATTTTTGCAAGTATTTTTTATATAATAGAGTAGTTTGGGGGGAAAATAGGTAAGAGGGTGTAGGTGAAAGGAAAAGGGAAGAAGGGGTGAAAAAGTGCTAGCAGGAATCCCAGCCCACAGAGCCCCAAACATTTTCGCTGCCAGAGAGTGGTACAGTGGAGGCACACTAAGGGGGTAGGGCCTGTGACAGTGCGGTTGTTGACATCAGCTGAAACAACTTTTCTTCAACATATTTGAAGCAAGATTTTGTTGGGCTGAATCCATCTGTCGACTGCCTTCTTCAGCATGTCCTCAACCAAGTCCCAAATCTCCTGCTCAGTTCAGCTTATCAAGCTGCCACATCCTAGGGCGCCTGCAGGATTGGTGCCTTGACCCGGCAAGGATATTCCCAGAAAGGCAGAGGGTGAGCGCCACTGACCTGGGAAGTACATACCTGGATTGCTCCAAGGGATTTCGACTCCATGAAAAAATAGACATAAATGGGAGAGAGAAAATAGCAAATTATAAAGTAATGTATAAAGTAACAAAAAACAGAGAAAAAAGGGGGAGAGATGAAAGAGAAAATACAATAAATTCACACATCATTTTTGCAAAGCATTCACTTTCATACTTTAAAACATTTTTATTTTTATGAATCTTTATTAAAATAGAACAGAATGTACCGTAAGTCCTAACGCAGACTTTTATTTGAAACTGGATGGGAAATTCTTATGCAGACTTTGGGATGGAATTTTATGACAAGTGCTTATGCTTGCTTTGCAGGACAATGTTTGCTATTAGGTGACGGTGGGGCTTACATGCTGCAGTCTACTACACAAACATGATCATATTTGTGCCTAATATGCATTTGTTTGCAATACTGCTCTGAAAACATCCTTTTTAAATACTTACATCTTACTGCAGCTATATACTGACGTGTCTCTCACACTTGCTTGCAGTAACATGCTGAATGTACTCAAGTGCTTCAGTTACTACTGAGTATTAATTATTTCTCTATATCCAGTAATAAAATGAGTTAAGCCAGAAATTCTATTCAACCAATCTCACTATAAGCCTCTTCTGCAGTATCCTATTATAAGAGATTTGTTCTTCACCTATAAAAAGAAGACATACGGCAACTCTTGTTTATCTATATTTCACTTTTTTCCTCTTAAGTATACAATTATTTCTAAAGCATTCCATTCACTGCAGTATTTGCTAAGTATGCGTTTGTTGAAATATGCATGAGTATCTGAATTGTCATACTTGCTAATCTTCCATTTAGTGTAAGTTACAAACACAGATACTTTATAAACAAAATATGTTTTGCATGTAACAGCCTGTGAATTTTGTTCAGCCAGAAGGTGCAGACGCCTAGAACAATGTAACAAGTTATGGTTGTTTCATATCCTTAGCTGTACAAAGGTGTATACTTTGTGGTTTTCATCCTTAATAATTCTTAGCATACAAGGGGATGATTTAAAAATGTAAGCAGAAGTATGCGCTGGACATTCACTTGACAATTCAACCTCCACTCTGAGTAGGTGTCTGACTGACTTCAGCCATCTTGCAAAAGCAGTTACAATTGTGAGAGAAAGTACAATTGTGTAAGTAAACTTACCATAACAGTAGATGTTCAAATACAGCTACTCATGGGCACCGGAACCATAGAGTGAGGGGGGAGGGGAGCCCCCCCACTTTTGCAGATCACCTCTCAACTGTCCCATTCTTTATTTTTGAATTATTTTCGTTTTTCGCGCTTTAGCTGATGTCATCGCATGCACGATGACGTCAGCTCATCAGGGCTACCAGCCTGTTGGAGTTGGGCACAGGTATTTCCGGGTTTCTGGCTGGTTTTGAATGCTTTTGCGAGTGGGAACGGACAGTTTAGCTGCTGCTGAAGGATTTATTTAGCTGCTGCAGGATTTAATTTTGGAACAGACAGTTTTATTTAGCTGCTGCAGGTTTTATTTAGCTGCTGCTGAAGGATTTATTTAGCTGCTGCTGAAGGATTTAATTTCGGAAGCTGCCTGATTGAAAATCGGAGGACAGAGTCTGGACTGTTGGGATTTACTGAGAGACGTACTATTTTCAGAGTGAGTAAGGCAGGTGTGTGTGTGTGTGTGTGTGTGTGTGTGTGTGTGTGTGTGTGTGTGTGTGTGTGTGTGTGTGTGTGTGTGTGTCTGTCTGTGTGAAAATGCCCCCAGCTGAATACATCTGGTGGCTAGAGGTACTCAGGCTCAAACCCTGTACATTGGGTACAGGTAAAAAGAGGCTAAAGTCCCTGGCCACCATCACTTGTAAATTTATGCCTCAGTGGTATAGCAAAACCTTTTATTCTAGCAATTTTCTAAGGTTATAAAATCAGTATTTGAAATGTGTCCCTATTTTGGGGCTGTATTCCCCCATTATTGACTTTGTTCTGTATTTTTGTGTAAGAGGTTGAGAGCTATGGTGAAAGGTGAGAACTGAATTCACTAAATGATATGATAGCCATTTAAGTTTGTCTTCCTGTCTTTCAAGAAACTGCTGTTTTAGCTTAGTGGTATGTTGCTCTGACTGTAGTGCACAGGGTTCTGGGTCCAAGAATTGGCAATGAAATGCATGGTGGTAACACAACATTTTATGCAAGCAACTTTCCACAATTATACAAGCAATGTTTGAAATGTGTCCCTGGTTTTTGGCCTTTTGCCCCCCCCAATTGAAAATAAGTTCAAGAAGCTGTGCAACATGCCTATGGCTTACACTATTGCAATTCTGTATTTATATATTGTGTGTAGAAGTAGACGGTTATCATGGAAATGTTCTGAACAGGGCAGTTTTGTCATTATTGGTGTGTGCATTTTGCTTCACTGCCTACTGGAAAAATGTTCAAACAATAAATTTAAAATGCAGTTGTGTGTGGAAGTAGACCTTTATGATGGAAATGTTCTGAAGAGGGCAGTTTTGTCATTATTGGTTAATGCATTTTTGTTTGATTGCCTACTGGAAAATGTTTAAACAATAAATTTAAAATGCGCTCTAACTTAAGTCTAACAAGTGTGCTGTATTATACAAGGAATATAATTTAATACAATCAGGAAGGTGAATCAAGGAATGCATACATGTATGCATGGCCCTAAAAATGTGTTTGAAAACAGCCCAGAGGAAAGTGTCAAAGGCTCAAAATCAAGGGCAAATTTTAAGCTTTACTCTTGTTACCAGAGCAATGGATGAAGGTAAAACAGTTCACACCACATGACCTTGACCTGGCCAAGCCTTTCGACACAATCCCCTACTCAGGTGTAGTACAAAAGATGAATAATGTAGGAGCAAACACTTACATCACCAACTGCATTGCAACTTGGCTCACAGGATGCAGGAGATCAAAACAGGGGAAGAGACCAGTCACCAATGGAGTCCCCCAGGGTTCGGTGCTGAGACTTTTTCTGTTTGGCATATACATCTCAAAAGTAAAAGGAAATACCAAAAAGCTTTGGCCAGCTAAGTCTGAGATGACTGCAAGCTAGGAGAAGTTATTGAATCCCCAAATGACTTAATCATCATGCAGGAAGGTTTGTCCCAAATAATAACTGGTGTCAAAATCATGACAATGCCCTCTGAGAACTGATCCAATTGTTTGGCATTTGGGAACTTGTGTGTACAGTGACCTAACTTTTGACCAACATGTGCCCAGAGTCATAAGAAATACTTTTTATATTGCACAGCTTATAAACAAATTGATTGTGACTAGATCTAGAGATGTTGTTGTCCCCCTTTATAAAGCTCTCATTATGTCAATCATTTTGTATAATGCCGACTTTGGCATCTATCTGTCCAGCCCCATGCAACAATTGGAATACCTTCAGAGATACCTTACTAAAAGGATACGAGTCTTAAACAATAGGTCTTGCATGGACCACCTCAAAGATTTATTACTATACTCAGTATCCTACAGAGTGCTTAGAGGTGACAAGTCTGGCATACAAAGCATCCTCTGACATAATACAGATGGACCTACTGAACATCAGCAAGTCAAATGGCATCAGAAATACTCAGTCCAGGTATCTAAACTGAATGTTGTGGAGAGATGGCTATATATTACAGAGGCTACCACTGTTCCAGAACAGACTATCCATAAAAATAAAGCAAAGCTCATCCATCCATATTCAAATGCAACTTTTATCTAAGGATGGGTAATAGAAAATCTACTCCAGGATTTCCCCTCATGCTACTAATGGATAGAGGCAGTTCCTAAATGCTGCATCCCTTACATGGCCCCCTCAAATTATCTATGGTATGATCACAGTTGTTCTCACTAGGGTTAATATACAATTATCATTCATGGGGCTAGCTAAGACCAATCAGAAAATGTTAATTCAAGCACCAAAAGGGAATTGGCTAAGCTTAAAATGTCCCCCAATTGAACCTATGTTGTAGTAGCAAATAGTTATAAAAAAATTGCCCTTTTTAGTTCACTTAGTGCTCTTGTCACCTTCCACCCCCCCCCACAGTCTTTAACAGCTTCCAGCCCCTATGCAACTACTGCAGTAGCCTTAACAATATAAGTCACATGCTGCCATGGATATAACAGATGACCAGCTTTCAAAGCTTCAGAATGGGTATATATCATGTTGTCGAACTCTTAAAAGTTTGAACGTTATATGGTCGACACCATATGATCAAACTTTTAAAAGTTAGAACGTTTCAACGGAGATCTCCGTACAGTGCAGAATGGGAAGATTTCCCTTTTTGCACTGTAGTGTGATCTTGGAGTTGGTATATTTAAAGAGTGGGGGTGTGGGGGGGTGCAGGGGGGCTTGCCCCCTGCTTAAACCATTCAGGTAGATTTTTTCCTTTGGTTTATTTTTTTTATTACATTTTCGAAATTTTAAAAGTTCAGTCATATGGTGTCGACCATATGATGCTCGAACTTTTAAAAGTTCAATTATGTAATATAGATGCATCAGGACACCTTCCATCCACCCAAACTATCAGACAGCTTGAGCTGAGCTGTCTAAAAGACAAGTTTGGGTGCAAAGGTCTTCACAGCTTTCCTGCCAAGACAGAGAGGGAGGCTGAACCCTGAAAGGATAAAATAAGGAACAAAAAATAAATGTCCACACCCTGGCAGAGAAAGTACACCAAAAACAAGGGAGGGAGAGCGGGGGAAGGGCTACTGCAGCACTGATCACTCAAACATCTGAGTTCTAGCCTTATACAACCATTTTGAAATAGTCTGTTTTGACACAGGTCATATGGCTTCATTCTTTGTCTGAGTGGAAAAAACTTAGAAGTAGAATAAAGATATAGTTTTCCTGTGGAAAAAAAAAAAAGATCTTTGAACTGGGGTGTCTAGCTGACATCCCAAGAGCACAATTGTGTGTGAAAGAGTCAAGAAAGACTTTTGAATGTTCTTTTGATCCATAGATGTGAAAGATTTAGTTATGCCAAGATAGTACCTGAGTTGACAGTAGCCATCCATAGTATGGAGTATCCTTTCTCTCTCATTTTTAAGTTCAGGAAAGAAAACTGGGAGATGGATAGATTAGTTTAAAGTAAACTTGGATACCATTTAAAGTATAAAAGAAGGATATGTTCTCAAAGAAACCCTGTCCCTATGGAAAATGCGATAGGTTTGACTCACTATAAGAGCTTGCAGCTCAGATACCCTTCTTGCAGAGGTCAGAGCAATCAGTAAAACTGTTTTCCATGTTATGAACCTCAAATCAGCCAGATCAGCCGGTATAAATGGAGCAGGTGTCATCTTCTCTAACACAAAATTAATTTCCCAAGGAGGTTCCATTATTTTTCTTCTAGGTCTCTTATGCAAAACCTCATTCAAGAACATTTTGACATGAGACTGAATTGAAAGAGAAGGCTCCATGAGCAGACATGCTAAAATGGCTGATAAATTAACCCTGACAGAGGAATAAGAAAGGCCATAAGATAGTAACTCAAACAAATACTGTAGAACAAGAAAACAACTAGCCCTGAATGGGTGTTGATTATGTTGTTGGCACCAATTAGAAAATCTTTTCCATTTGCTAATACATGATTTTCAAGCAGCAGGCTTTCTTGCCACCAATAGTACCCAGTAACAGGTGCCTAAAAGGAATCAAGGCCTTTTCATCGGGGTAGTCAACTGAAGTTGACTGATATCAGGGTGTAACACATACCCCTGTTCTTGTGTGAGTAGATCCAGTTTGTGAGGAAGTGTGTGGTAATTGCCCCTGGCCATTTCCAAGAGAAGAGAAAACAAAGGTTGCCTGGGCCAGAAGGGAGTCACCTCAATGATCTTGGGAGATTCCTTCTGAATCTTCAGAAATATCATGGTGGAAAACCATACAGGAACATTCCTGTCCAAAGAAAATGAAAGCCCTCTGTCTATTAGGCCTTCTTGCATGGAGTCCTGGAAAAGAATATTTCCAGTTGATTATTCAGAGAGGAGGCAAAGAGGTGAAGAACTCTCCACAAATGGATCAAATCTTGGAAGACCCCCTGATCTAGTTTCCATTAATAAGGATCTGCCCTGGTGTTGCACAGCTTGTCTGCCACACAGTTTTTGTTCTGACAGAAAGTAGGATGCCTGTAGAGTGGGACTGTGTTGTGAAGCTATATATCCCAAGCTAACATGACTAGTCTGCAAAGGAGGTATGCCCTGGTTACTCATTTCTTGGTGATGTATGGCACGACTGTGGTATTGTCTGTAACCACTTGAAGATGTCCTGGGGGCCAAAGATTGTTCAGAGAGTTAATTATCAACCATCTCCTTGATACTTATCTGCTTGCTTCTGTGTTTGGTGTCCTACACCTCCTCCATGTCTATCCCTCCTGAAACTGCTCCCTAAGCAAAGTCTGAAGTGTCTGTGGTGACTGAAGGCTTTGGAGTAGGGAGGGAGAAGGGGAAACCTGTATAAAAAGATTTCTCTTCTGACAAACACCAGCACTGAAATTTGAAAAGATAAAGAGTGTTGATGCTGGAACTAAAGAGATTTCAGTTACCTCTGTATCGTTTTCATGTGGAGTCTTGCTAGGGATATGATGAGACCCAAAATCCTAAGGTATTCCCTCATAGTGACCAATGTCTGAGTGGAAAAACTTAGAAGTAGAATAAGGATATAGTTTTCCTGTGGAAAAAAAAGATCTTTGAACTGGGGTGTCTAGCTGACATCCCAAGAGCACAATTGTGTGTGAAAGAGTCAAGAAAGACTTTTGAATGTTCTTTGGCATCGCAGTTTGAGTAAGAGATCTCTCCCCCAAGAGAGAGACATTCCTGACACTTTGAAAAAGATTATGCAATGATAAGGAAGTTGTCTTAATATGGAAAATATGGATACCCTGTAGCCTGAAATGAGCTATAACTGGAGCTAAATGCTTTTCTTGGTGCAGTGGATAGCCCAAAGGGTGAGGCGGAGAAATGATAATGTAATCCAGACAGATAAAACCTTAATAAATATCTGAAATCTGGATGAATAGGGATGTGATGATAAGCATATTTTAACTCTCATGTTGCCAGGAAACATGAAAAAGGAAGAAGGGCACTATCACAAACAGGTTTAAGAAAGAAAGATCCAGAAATGATCTCTAAGCATTTTCTTTCTTTGACACTAAGAACATCCTTGAATAAAAAAAACATTCCACACCTAGGAAGGAGTAACTGGTTCTACCTCTCCTTGGAACAGCATGAACAGGTGGAAACAAGAGTCTGATCTGGAGGATGAGGAATGACCACTTGGAAAGGAGGGATTTTCTCCCACTGCCATCTGTAACTTTGATGAACGATTTTCAAAACCAATTTGTCTGAAATAATCTCTTGACAAAGAGAAAAATGGAAATTCAGACTTTCTGGAAGAAAAAGGAAGCTTAGGTGCTAGGAGGTCACAAGGTCTTGAATAGTCATCCAGACTGCCCTTGGGTTTGGGAGGTGTGAACCTTCTTTTTGGAACCCCCCCCCCTCCCCCTTTGCCATTTCACTTAAACTTCTGTTTGTCTGTATTTTGTTGAGACTGTTTATTCTGTTTTTTTTTTTTTTTTGTCAAAACTGGATGAGGAGATAGAAAATTCCCCTGGAAAATTTTGGAAAGGAAGGGCTGGAAAATCGTAGTGATTCCCCGGTTCAGCTTGTCCCTTTCAGCATTCATTTTCCCATACCTATCAGTAATTGTCCCATCCTTATTAGAAGGAGTAGGATTGAATTAACAGCAATGAGCTCAACTAAAGCTATAGCTACTTACTTGGTCAGGTTCAGGAATGGCGTGTAACAATTTAAAGGACTGATGAACTTCTTACATCCTGTTTGCCATTTTAGGGAGAGCTAGCTATCAGGAAAATTGCAGATGGTAACACACACATCCTCTAAAGCAGAAAGAAAAGGAGGAATGAGTGTAGGTTCTGGAAAATCCTTCTGTAACAACTCAGTATTTTTTGAGGGACTGAGGAACTTCAGTGTTCTCCCACTGAAAGCACTGGCACATTCCAGCAATATTCTCAGAGAATGAGAAAGACCCACAGGGAGAATCAGAAACTGAGTTCTCAGAGTCTGAATCAGAAATCTGAGGGGAAAGAAAGATGTATCTGTCCCTGCATCTTCCTGTTCAGATTTAGAATTTTGAATCTCTTCAGAAAAAGAGGAATCCCTTTTCTTTTACCAGAAACTACTCTACCAGAAGGATCAATAGCCTGAATTAAACCCTTATCCAGACCCAGTAAACTACTCTTATCCATAGAAAAATGAGGAGGTGTAAATACATGTTGGTCTTCTGCTTCTTTGTGACAAGAAAAACAGGACCAACCATGTTACTAATGGCAGTAGTTTCTGCAGGGATGGGCACAGCAGTCTGACACAACAGGAAACCATCAATAGAGAGATCACAGCTGGTAAGTATAGGTAAGTTACCTAGTACACTTATAAACCATCTGTAGACAGATCCTGGCTGGCAAGAATAGGTAGGTTGACTAGTACACTGGTAAACCATCTGTAGACAGATCCTGGCTGGTAAGTATAGGTAGTTGCCTGGAACACAAAGCCACATGTACACTTTGCATACCAAACAAGGGGTACCAGATTCAGAACTCACTGCCAGTAATACAGAGCTGCAGTATCAGACAGTAACTTTTTAAGGTATCAAGTCTAAGTGGTAGTCATTGAGTGCAACTTATTTAAATAAGTCCTTTTCACTTCTCAGTGCACTGTCTTGTACCACAAAATTGAATAGCATGGTGATTCATGGGTATCCATACTGTGTAATGCCTGTGCAAAGCAATGAACATACCTCTCAACCGTACCTAATTACTCATTTTTTACCAAGTTTGGGGTCAAAATGTAAGGGTGCCATGATTCCCAAATGGCACCCCTTCATTTCCGATTTTTTTCTTTGTTTTTTTATTTTTCTTGCTTTGTGAGCTGATGTCATCACATGATAGCATTGACATCAGCTCCATCAGGGCTACCAGCCTGTCGGAATTGAGCTCAAGGAGCTCACGTCATGCACGTATTTCCAGCTGGCTGGCTTGACTGTTCAAATGCGCTGCGAGCGGGAACAGCAATGGCCTTATTATGGGGGAAAGGACTACTGTACTGAATGGAAGGACATGGAAATACTCCGGAAACCTGCAACGGCCTTATTCTGAATGGGGGAAAGGACTAAGAAGTGAGCGGCAATGGCCTTATTCTGATGCGAGCGGGAACGGACTTGCAGTAAGGAAACCTTATTTATCTGAAACTCTGTGTGTGTGTGTGTGTGTGTGTGTGTGTGTGTGTGTGTGTGTGTGTGTGTGTGTGTGTGGGTGTGTGTGGGTGTGTGTGTGTGTGTGTGTGTGCGTGTGTGTGCGTGTGTGTGTGTGTGTGTGTGTGTGTGTAACTATCATGGTAGGTATAGAATACCTCAGCATCGTGAGCTGTTGGGGTAACTCTGTTAATAAAACTATAAATGAAGAAGCACTCAGGAAAATTGCAGGACTTTACAAATCCTGTGTCAAAAGCTTCGCCTTTTTCATATCTATTGTGTTACAAAACCAAAAAATGATGGAGTAACTATTTTCAGAGAAGTGTTACTTCTGTGTTTCAAACTTTTAAAGTGCAATGCAGTGAAATTCAATGTTTGGAGTGATAATATGCATTTCAGCTAAGAACAAATATACACTGGGCAGACAGACATGTTTTTGTTTTTGTGCTGAATTAGACATTTTTTCTTTCTGTTTACTGTATTTCATTAAAGTATTCAGAAACAGGTACACAAGATTATCCCCAATACAGTAATAGCAGGCGCTGTTGTGTACCACTGGTAGATGTTTCCTTGAATTCACTAACAAGTTAATTTTAAATTAGCTGTTAGTAATGTTGCTGTGATGAAACGTACCTTGGAGGTAGCTGTTGGCATTGTGAAGAGTGGTAGAGAAGGGTGAAGGCTGCCAGCCTAGCCAGATAGAATTTTGCAGATAATTCTGTCATTTGTAAATATGAATGTAAACTACAGGCTTGCTGTCTTAAATGTAAAGAAATACTGTTACATGTGGAACTGGAAATAAATGTGATAACTGTGCACTCTACTGACCAAAGTAAAGCATGTGGTCACCCTTTGAAGTAGACAGTGGTGCCAGAAAGTCTAGATGAAGAGATTCTTTCTATTGTTTTAACCAAGAGTTAAATTGCTAGATTTAAACATGCACATATATTTCCATTGCTCTGTTCCTGACCAGCTGCAAGATAACAAAAGGGAGATGTTAAGAATGTAAATTCAGTTAATGTGTAGCCTGGAAACTCCAGAAAAGTGTAAAAGAATGATGTAATGTTTATCAGAACTGAACTTCAATTTAAACAGAGAGAATCAGAAGGCATTAAGTATTTTTGTCTTGATCGTCCAACTCACAGTACTGCCTCTTGCTCACATGTAAGTTATCTTAGACTTCTGTTTTCTTTTAGGGATAGCTAGAAGCTAGAAAGATTAGACTAAGTGTTTTCAGAACTATACTACTGAATTATTTTAAGTATTTCTGTGTGATCTCTGAACTCTTCACTAGCACTGACTGTGTAGTAGAAAGTAGTGTATTGTGGTTTTAATTATTTATTATTAAATATTTTAAAACCTTTTAACTGTGGCTGGTTTGTGTAGAAATAACTTAAGCTGTAAAGTACATTGCATATTTATAGAGTTTACTGACCAAGTCACTCTAATAAGCCTTGAGACTGTTTAAGACATACTACCAATTGGATAATAATATTTCACAGAAATAATTGGACACCCTTTTAAGGGCCTTTGAGTTACTGATAAATATTAGTGGGTGGTGCCAAGTGGTACTACCATATAGTCTGGGTAAAAGGGGCACAGTTAGAGAACCTGTGCCAGCCTTCCCCAGGAGTATCTGTGCGGTTGTATAAACTTATCTCAAAGTGTGTGTATCAGCTACTTGGGCAGGGACAAGAAGCACTGGTTGGACAGAGAGGGTGCTGGATATTTTAGCTTGCCCAGCTAGGCTGAGATCTTGACCCTATAGGTGTGCCACTGGGGAGTCTTATTGGGGACCTGGAGAGCAAGGGTGTGACCAGCCCCAGACTGACTGTGATCTCTGTGTGCTGTTAAGGGAAATTGCACTTTACTGTGTGTATTTGTTATCCTTTCCTCATATATGAGACTCCCTCTCTGGTGTTATTGGTGATGACTGAGGCTCCTTGATTGCTGGGCCAGGGCACGGGCGTCATATATTAATTGGTGGCAATGGTTGGGATATCCTCACATATTAATTGTTTGGCAGCGATGGGATATCCAGATCACATATTAATTAGTTGGCAAATACTAATTGGCTTGTAGTGGTGTGGGTAGAGTGAATCCTGTAGCTTGTGTACAGTGAGCTTTGAAGGTGTTTTGATACTCTAAAACAGCTGTGCAGTGAATACTCAGAGTTCAGATCACAATTGTTTTATTTCTTTAGTTAGCTTAGTTAGGGTGAGCAGGCAACATGTCAGCAGAGGAGTATGGAAAGCTGACAACGAGCCAGCTGGCAGAGATATGCCAGGCTAGGGTACTGGTGTATGGAAACCTGACTAAGGCAGACCTGACTGCAGCCTTGGTTACAGCTGCATCAGAATACAGCAACCAGGGGGACAATCAGACTGGAAGTGGAGATATAATTCCCTCAGAAAATGGACAGTTCAGCCTTTCTGAAGTAGACTTAAAAATACAGCTGGAGCTACAGAGACTTGAGTTGGAGACCAGGCATGTGGAATTAGAAGCAAATGAGAGACTATGATGTTTGCAAGTTGAGGAGAATAAGAAACTGTTACGTCTGCAAGCTAAGGAACAAGAGAGGCAGAGGCAGCATGAGAAGGAGATGCTGGCTCTTTTCCAAAGACATGGAGGTAATGGGGAAGGGAGTAACTGGACCCTAGAAACACAAAAGGTCAGTACATTTCTTCTGCAGTTTAAAGAGGGGGATAATTTTGATAGTTTCATTCATATGTTTGAGAGGGTATATAAACAGTATGAAGTTGACCAAGGTCTCTGGGTATGGTTCCTGACCCCTTTACTCCATGGTAAAGCTGTAACTGTTCTGTCCAAAATGTCTGACGTTGCATGTTTTGATTATACTGGTGTAAAGAAATGTCTTTTAGAACTGTTTAAGCTAACACCTGAAATGTATAATTAAAAGTTTTGTGAGCATAGACGCAAGGCAGATGAAAGTTTGTGTGAATATGTTTCTGAATTGAGCACTTATTTCCATAGTTGGGTGAGTGGATATCAGGTCACCACTTTTGAAGGGCTGGCAGAACTTTTGGTGAGGGAACAAGCCCTTAGCACTTTGTCTGAGGACATGAGGATCTGGCTAGCTGACAGACAATGTGCTACTTCAGATGAGTTGGGGAATAAGGGAGACCTATACCTGGCAAGCAGGGCAACCTTGCACAGGAAGGGGACCCCCAGTACTGCTCATGGGTCTAAAGGAACCCATGGTGGGCAGCACAGACTGCCCCAACAGAATCTGCCAGTAGCAGGGGAAGCCACTAGTCCAGGTACACATCCAGGAGCTAGGGTTAAATGTTGTGAATGCAACCAGTGGGGCCATGTGGCATACAGGTGTCCACAGAGGCAATGTGGGGAACCAAAGGTGAGGGAGCCAGTAAGTGGGAAAGACAAAATGCCAATAGTAGGTTGTCTTGAGACAACAGGGGTATGGAACTACCATCCTGCAGATGTCCTGATAGGGAAGGATTTGCATGAGGCAGTACCATGTGATTATGCAGTTACACGCAGTGAGGCTGGGAGACAAGCATGTGGGTCTGGTAGCCTGGGGGAGACCCAGACAGACAGCATACTTGCAGCCAGGACTGCTGAGGTGGTTACTTCAGGGAGGGAGCTACTCTGTAGCAGTGAGATTGAATGTGAGCCACAGCTGCTTGGGGGTACTGATGGTCCCCTGGACAGAGTGACTGCAAAGGTAGAGGTGAGTAGGGATATGCCAGCTTTCTTACATTTATTATCCATGTTTTTAAGGCAATACGATCTGTAACTGTTACTCAATATTTTAGTGTTGTACAGATTAAATCTAGGCTTTGTATACAAATTAACATATCTTAACTGGCAACAGTGTGTGTCATATGTCACCATTTTCAGTAGGTATGAGTCTCTGTTTGTACAAGTATAGTTAATAACAGGGGTATAATTAATGACAGAGAAGAGAAGACAGCATTATAATATAATATAGTTATAATATAGATGTTACACCAGCTTGTTGTAGTAAAGGCTTGTCAATCACTGCCCTACCTTGAAACCTTGTGCAAGTTTTTTGACCCCCCCTGTACTTCATTTATTTCAGCTATTTATGACAATTCTTGTCAAAGCAATAACCCATATGACAATTTGTGATAATTAAGTATCTTTCCCAAGACCTCTTTTTCTGTTTGACTGCAGGAATGAAGTTATAGGCTTTAGATTAGCTACTAGTAAACTTAACCTTTGTCCAGGTTTTTTGTGCTAAGAGGTTGAGCGCTATGGTGAGAAGTGAGAAATGAATTCACTAAATGATAGCCATTTAAGTTTCAGTCTTCCCATATTTCAGGAAACTGCTGATTTGGCATAGTGGTGTGTTGCTCTGATTGTAGTTCACAGGGTCCTGGGTTCCTGAGTTGCCAGTGTAATGCTTGGTGGTAACACAACATTTTATTCTAGCAACTTGCCAAAATTATACAAGCAATGTTTAAAATGTGTCCCTGATTTTTGGCCTTTTGTCCCCCCCCCCAAGAAAAAACTGAAATTAAACATAAGTGCGAAAAGCTGTGCAAGAGGCCTGTGGCTTACACTACTGTCATTCTATTTATAGTGTGGATGTGGAAGTAGACTTTTATGATGAAAATGTTCTGAATTGGGCAGTTTTTTCATTACTGGTTCATGCATTTTGTTTAGTCTCATTGCCTGAAGAACAGCCTACTGGAAAAATGTTCAAACAATAAATTTAAAATGCGCTCTGTCTAACAAGTGTGCTGTATTATACAAGGAATATAATTTAAATAAGTCAGAAAGGTGTATCAAAGAAAACAACACATGTATGTTTCTTGTTTTGTGTGCAAGGAGCCAATGATTTGAAAACAGCCCAAAGGTAATCTTTATCCACCACTGGCCAGATGCATTTTCTTTGGATGTGGTGTGGGTTTCAATGCTGTCTCAATGAATGTGAGTTTCAGGGGCAGAGAAGTTTTAATGCCAAGTCAGTTTTCATTGTGAGACAGTGTTGCTTTGTTTAGCAGATATCTATTAGTGTTTGTGCATTGTGCTGTAAAATGTAAAAATAAAATCCAAATAATCATTGTAAAGGTAAAGCAGTATGCACACATTAGTGTTTATGGTAAATGAGGCGAAATAGCCAGGTAATGGGACATTGGAATGTCTGCAGGGGGACTCTGGTGCTATATTTTGGTTGTCTGTTCTACAGTTTGGGTTTGAAAGCTAGTATCCCACGATTCCATTGGAGTGGGTGGGGTTACATAATTACATATGCAAATTATATGTTAATCAGTGTACAGATTTATACAGTGCACAGATACCAAAAGCTAGGTCTCCTCTACAGGCACAACTGCTTCCTCACCCCCTCAACCAGACAAACCCTTGCATCTACCTTCCTTCTCCCCTCTCTTATGTACGGTGCACCCCTGTTCACCAATCTTCATCTTGGCTTACTATCCAAACTCAGATCTTGCTTATACAAAATCTGCAAATTTGCAACCAACTCAAAAAACTCATCCCACCACTGCCACTCCCTCCACACCCTCAAATGGCTTGAACTACCCAACTACTTTAGTTACCTACAACTCAACATTGCCCACAAGCTTATCTTTAAACCTGCCAACTGTCCTTCTCTTCTATATCCTTAAAACCCTATATTCCCAACTGCTCACTCAGATCCAAAAACCAAAATCTCCTTCAGATCCACAAACCATCACACCCTCCTGGCCAACTACTACTGTCCTACTCTTTAGCTAAACAGTGGAACTCTCTCCCCTCCCACCTACGCAACCTACCAGACCATACCAATTTCAAATCTCAGCTATTCTCTTATCTTTCTTCCAAATGGGAATGCCCATGTCACACTCCAACATAACCCCTTTCAAACCCCCTCTCTTTTTCTACCTTGCTCTGTAATCTTCTCCATTTACCATCTACTATTGGGACAGCTCTTCTCTCTTCTATCTGATGTACTATACTTTCCAAATAAATATACTGATACTTCCTCCATGTGCAAGGTTCACCTTACCTACCGAGGGCTAGTAACTATATGTTTAAATGTTAATCTACTAAGGTCTTATAATGCAATGTTTAACCTTTCTGTTTGAACTATTGTTTTTCTATTGTAACATGCAAAATGTAATGTCTTGGAGCTTTTCTCCCTGGATCTCCACTGAAAATAGGCTTTTTATGGCCCAGTGGACTTCTCTGGTCATCAAACTTAAACAAATAAATAAATAAATAAATATTTTTCATGGGCCTTGTCCAGATTTTTGATGTTTCCAGGTTGAGAGGTATGGCAATGAAAAAAACATAAAAGTGCTCACTATTAATAATAATGTTGCACCTGTGCATTCCTATGAGAGAATCTGTTTATGGAGAACTATGGTGCAAGTAAGGGGAGTGTGCATGATTGTGTATGCAAGTGTATGTAAGTGTGCATGGGGAAGGGAGGGGATGGGAACATTGTTTTAGTATTTGCTGTAATTGAATGCGCATGAGTGGCTATTAGAAGGATTTGTATGTGTATGTGTATGTGTATGTCTGTATAAGATGAATGTCTGCTGCCTGATGTAGGTAATGATGGGGAGATAAAAGATGCAAGGAGTGTTGATTTTGGATGTGTGTGTATATGTGTGTGTGTATGTGTGTGACTCTGTGGGCATATGTATGTGTCTGTGTGCCTTTGTGAGTGCCTGAATGTCTGTGCAAGTGTTTTTTTTGTGTGTGTGCTTGTGTTTGCGTGTGTGTGTGTGTGTGTGTGTGTGTGTGTGTGTGTGTCTGCGTATGTGTGTGTGCAAGAGTATAAGTGTGTGTGTATGCATGAGTGTAATCACGTGTGTGTACATGTGTGTGTATATGTGTGTGCATGAGACTCCACTAACAAGTAGACAAAAATAGAGCAGAGCCACAAACTATAGCAGTTATGCTCTTCTCAATCCCCCTGTCAGATAGCCACCGAGATATGTATATTTTGCAGGGTGTGTGTGTGTGTGTGTGTGTGTGTGTGTGTGTGTGTGTGTGTGTGTGTGTGTGTGTGTGTGTGTGTGTGTGTGTGTGTGTGTGTGTGTGTGTGTGTGTGTGTGTGTGTGTTTCTCTTTGGTAGTGGCTGTGCCTCTGTGTGGTCTGCTAAGAAGTTGCACTGTTTCCTTGCTCAAGGTGGCAGGGTCAAAGAAATTTTGGGATTAATTAGATATAGTGCCACTGTGAATGAACACCTATGAATCACATTTTTGCACAGCAGAACAATTCTGCTTATTTGTATAGCACAAGTTCCATTGTGAGGTGACTTCTGTGAATTCCATTTATTGTTGCTTGATATTACAACTTATGGAAAACAAAAGAGTGGATATTATGTTATTTGAAAGGATAAATAATTCTGATAATAAGAGAATTAAAGTTACTTAATGTGAGAACACATGTAGACTCATATACAAGCATCTATTGTGCCTCTAATAAAGACATGCCAAGTCCAATACAAACACCATTAAGGAAGATACATATCAATAACTATCTGATATCTGTATCTTCTTATGCTACTGAAAAGTACACCCCTGACATCTACATGCAGAATGTAAACAAAATGTATTTGACAACTCCAATGTACGTGTAATCAGACAGACACTATGAGGAATACATATCAGTAATACACCCACAGGAACATGACCTTAGTCTAGCAAGGCTGCTACTTGAACTGATGTGCAAAAGCTTGAAGGTGAACAAACATAGGCACCAAATTTGAGTGAATTCCCTCAAGTATGTAGGAAATGCAGCTTTTTAATGAAGGACTTAAGCACATATACCAGTCCCACAGCACACCCAGCCCAAGTGGTTGATGTAGAGACTTAGGGACACCACGCAATTGACTTTCTGCAAAACTCAAGGTTGATACATCCAAGAGAGTGGTAGTTATGTGACAATGCAGTTGCAAATTTGATTTCAGTAATTAGAAGTAAGCAGTTTCAACAGTTTCATGCTGGCAGTTGGCACAAAGGTAGAAGCCTGAGGTTCCTGTCTGTATGTTGTCCTGTACATATGTTATTTATTGATTCTTTCATTATTTGTATAACTATTGCACTACAGTCACACTCGATGACATCAACACTGTACCTTTCTTACTTATATCTGTATTTCTAGCATTTATCTGCTCTGTTATTATGTACGTATTTATATATTTATGCTTCTTTTATGTACTTCTTCATATGTGCTCATTTATTTATGTATGGATTTATATTTTGTCGATGAGTCACATATTTATTTCTTTCACTTGCTATTCATCATCTTCTTGCCATATTTCTTTTGAGTTGCCACTTTTTCGACAGCTGCTTGAATGCAGAGTCTCTGACTCTCTATGCTAATGAACTGCACTTGATGTGCTATGAGAGAACTATGTATGCTTTGATCCTTCATCAGGATTCATTGATAAGGTTTGGCTTCAGAAGGGTTAAACCTGATGTTAACAAAATAAAAGCAATTGAAAATATGCAAAAAATGCTTGATGAGTCATTTGACCAGTTCTTAGGTAAGGTGCAGTATTTGTGTAAGTTCATCCCTGGATATGTTAGCAGTATCATTTGGGAAGCTAATGGAACATGATTTAGCAGTCTGTGTTAACAAAGCTAGAGAAAAGCTTTGAAATGCTTACATATCTGGTTATTATAAAACCAACACTTACATTCTCTGATGTGATGCAACCTACTATACTACAGTCATTATGTTGACTAAGATTCCTTACTCTTCTAGCATTGCCAGTGTTTGTTGCATTGCTCTTAACACTGTTGTTAACTTTTGACAAGCTCTTTGATATCATAATTTTTAACTATATATATATATATATATATATATATATATATATATATATATATACAACTTTCTAAATTCTGAGTGTTATTTTGCCTCTGTAGCTGAAAAGAGGGTTATTTCCTCTTGTAAAGTTCTAATTTGCAGAATTGTAATACTATGTTTTGACATTATTTCAGGTCATTGCTTGAATCATGTCAATGAAAAGTATGGAATTTTCAAGTGTGGAACTCCAAGCCGTCATGAAGTTCCTATTCCTGCAGATGAAAACTCCAAAGGAAATGAATGTATGATGCAAACATTGAGTGACAAGTGCCCTTCTTACTCAACTGTGAAGAATTAATAAACGTTATTCTCTGACTGCTGTGCTAAAGTGCTTAGATAATCTACTCTACAATCGTTACAATGCTTCCCATCTTTGTGTGCCAAGTGTTAGTCATAGCAGAAATATAGTGTTTACAATACATGCAGTATTGAGGTGGCTGTTTTCTGCTTCAGGAAGTAAAAATTATTTAAGAAGGAAGTATTGTTTATTCAATAAGTAGCGGAATAAGACAGTCAAAGATCTTTATCTACCTGTATATTCCATGTTCCCTCTAATAACATACTAATAAGGATAACTTGCTTATATTATAGCAGGAAAATGAAAAGAATCTCGCTGGCCTTCACATAACCCTATAATGCACATGAACTACCAGAAAGTCAGCAAATATGAAGCATGGTATTCGGCAGATATTAATACTAAGCTATTAAATTAAAGTAGAGCTGCATGTTTGAAAACATTCCAATGTAATTTTGTTTTTAAGATTGTCTCCCAGTAGCTTTCTGAATGCTGTACTCCTATTGATTTCTTATCTTTATTCAGTAAACATTTAGAAATTATCATTGAACTCACTGAAATGTATTTATCACTATGACCACAATAGACGATATCTGCATAGACAATTGTACTTGTTTAAGGTAGATGTTATTGCATAACTAATTCTGGCATCTCAAAGGCTTCTAATAAATTACTTAATATACTGTTTTAAAAAAATATTTACAATTGATTAAATAGATGTATTGGTCACATTATTCCATTTTTGTGTTATGGACTTAAGCTTATAAATTCCCTAACAGAGGGAAGTCCCCAAATCAGCCAGGGAAAAGGCATCTGGAGGGAGCTGTTATCCAGATGGACAGACAGACAGCCAGCCACCAGGAAGTTTCTGGATTCTGCATACATCTCAAACTTTACCCTGGGGAGGAAAAGGAGCTACCCACATTACTGTGGGGAATCACAGTGTTCTCCCTTGATAGCTTACTGTTCTAGGCACTTGCTAATGAGGGCTATCAGAAAGGAGTGGTTTGTTGTGCTGTAAGACCTCCCATACTATGTCCACTTCAATGACACCCCTCCTCCAAGTGTCTGTGACTATATGCATCCTGGTTCACCCCATCATCCCCCTTGTAAAGACACACCCATCATTCATTGCCTGAGCCATCAATCACCTAAACCACAGATTGAATGTGGGTCACTAGGGCCATAGGCAGAGCTTTATCCCTCTATGAAACAGCACAGAGGAAGGCAAAGGGAATGTTTGATGCATTATTCCACCTGCACCAATTTGAATAGAAGGTCCAAAAATCAGACTAGGGAAGGATATTTTATAAAACTTTTCTTAGCTGATAAACTAGTTAAATGCAACAAAAGGAGCTTGCAAAATAAATATTCGAGATTAAAAATAAATACAAAAAAATTATAAATGAAGATGACATCTGAGTAAAAAGAGCCAACACTAGCCGTCTTTATATTACTATAAAACTGATATTTTTTCCTTATTACTGCTGGACCCAATGAAGCTTATGCAAAAACATATCAAAAGTATTATGTATTATTTGTAGTCTTCCTGCCTTACAATATAATGTGACATTTAGTAAATAAAAGCATTTTATACCTCATTTAGTAAGTTGTAGAAAATAATTACCTTCTTTAACTATACAAACACTTGATGACTTGTAAACTTAATGGGGGGATTCTGAGTTGAGAAGCCTTCCTTGGGCAGTTTGGAATACTCAAATAACGGATTCTACCCCAAGCCCTGAGATTGGTCCATTTATTTTCCCACCTTTCCCTTTTCCACCACTCAACATCCTTGGTCCCTCCCTCTTTGGATTCAGAATGCCTTTAAATAACAGAACAGTCAAGTAGTATAACATCAGAAGAAGGAATGCTTGTCCGTCAACTCATTTTACTGATTTGAAAAAACTTTTTACAAAATTCTACAAGGCATCTTATTCCTCTTGCAGGGAGAGGATTAGAAGCCTTCTCCTAGATCTAATAGCTAAGGTGATATCTTCTGGCCTTAACCTTCATAATCTGTTCTATGGAGTGGGGATAAAACTATGTGAATGATATGACAATGGATGAGAATTAATGATAAGATATGGCTGATGTGATAAGATGCGATGCAATATGAAAGTATATATGCAGAGGCAGAACACCTAAAATGGCCTGTAAGCAGGTCATCTGTTGAGGAGTTATAGGGAGAGTTACATCCCTGCCTGGGAATAGTCAATGAGCAGTCACAACCTTCCATGCATTAGAGAAACCAGCCTTCAGCTGAAATGATATGAATGACCATTTCTCCAACATGTATACTTTCAAGATCTGAGCCAACAAGGAGCTGAAGAGATGAGAAGAGGGCAACACCAGCTGTCATCTCTTAGAAGACTGGGAGACCTGTGTCTCCATGGTAGAGGTGATGTGTGTTATGGATGGGTTGTCATTGCTGAGCTTTGATACAGCCATGGAAGAAGGATTCATGGGGTGTAAGTTTAGCAAAGTCATTGCTCCTGCTTAACAGTGCTGGTGGCATTGTATGGGTCAAGCTTTTGTGCTCGATATTGTTAGATAGCTTGAGTGTATTTGTGTTGTCAGATATCCATTTAGCAAACTTCTGCAGATTATAGGGCTTTCCTTAGAGAGAACTAATCAGGTAGTAGACAATATACAGTAACCTTACATGTATATAGGATTATATATGTTACTGAGTAACAACTGGTGATCACATCGTAGCTTCATTGAAACTGTAAACTTGCAGCATCAATCCTAACTAATTAACATCTGATAAACCTTATTAGAGCAACTGTAAAGCAAATGCCATAATCTGAGTCTACAGGGCATATTTAATAAAACTCAAAAAAGTGACTTTATGTATTGTTTTGGCTCATTTTGTGTTGCAACAGTCTGTGTAGTGGCAGTCTAAAACCCCCAAAAGTTATATAAAGATTATAAAATAAAACAAAAAATGATCCAGAGAGACAGTTTAAGTATTTGTTTATCCGGAGGAGATGTTATTTTGGGATGCATGGCATTTAAAGACATATATTTAAGACAACGTACCACATTACAAGTATAACACTAAGTAGGAAAGTTAAGAAGTATTCCTGTAACACTAACAGGTGTGGGTTTTAATATAATCTGTGGGTGGTAAAGAAACATACTCCCTGAACATTGTGCCATATCCCACTGACAGTCTTTAAAAGCAGCTTGATCTTTAAGTAATATAACTTTTAATGAATGTAACAACTTTTTATTAGCTGTTCCTAATGACTTCCTAGTTTTTCTGAACAGCTTGGCTTGACATCTGGTACTACTATCACAGAGTTATAACAATGATCTGTTTTTTTTTAACTTGAGACAAAAAGGAAAACTAAAAAAAAATGTTAAAATATCCTGGCAGTTGATGCAGAGGGTTAAGGCTGTGAACAGTAGTTCCTGTGGTACATGATTTGATCCCCTCAGCCTTCATTTGCCTACTGTGTGACCATGCGCAAGTCACATAATCAGACAGTGCTTTGGGGCAACTGGGTATTTGGGCTAGGCTCTCCAGTAGTCCCAAACCTGGACTGCAAGCCCACTAACCACCTATGAACTGGGAGGCACAACAGGAATGGATTCTCGGGAAAGGGGGTTAGAAAATACATAGAAAGTAGTGTGGCAGAAATTTGTAAACAAAGAAAAAATATAGAATTTCTTTAATATATTCCAAATTATAAAATACTAAATCATAACCAAACTGGCAGATGTACATGGCTGGGATGGAACATGGAACAGTGAAACAAAATATGTCTCCTATTAGTGATAACAATGTTAATAATTATAAGCAATCAGTTTGCTATTATGCATTACAATACATTAATAAATGAGGTTCAAATCTCACTTACAGTTTAAGCTGAACATACAAATATTGATAAAAGCTGCCCTAAACAGTAGAGTTGTTTGCTGTGCATAGACAGTGTGTATAGCAGGTTACTCCAGAGCCTTAAGGTTAAGAACTGCTAAATCCTTCATCCTGTCGTCATGGCACTGAATCCCTCAATCACCTCTACATAAATCTGAACAAGTCACTTAACCGGGGAGTACAACAATGCACCTCTGTTCTATAAACTCGTGCCAAGCGGGCTTAGCCACTTAATAAATAAAATAAAAACAACATTTTAAGGAGTGTCTCATCTTCTAAGCCCATAAGGCAAACCAGCACACAACCTAATATTTTGTTCATAGGAGACTCCATTGTGGGATACACAAATGTCCCACTTACCAGTAAGGAGTAAGGAGAGAGTCATGGATAGTTACCTATCAGGGGCCAGGATCTGCCAGACCATGCATGCTCTCAGGTCACTGATCCATAAGTACCAGTATGACTCAGTCATAGTCCGTCTGGGAGTAAATGACCTGAGATGTACCTCCCTGGACTATATGAAGACAGGCATGATAGACCTCTCAAAATATGTTTTCCCGGCCAGTATGAGCCTAGACTGAGCAACATTCTGTTTTCTCAAATGATGATGCCACAATATGAGTAGAAAATAACTGATTTTAATAAGTGGCTTAGTTTTTAGTGTCATTCAAAAAGGGTACAATATATGTCAGCCCAGGAGGATGTAGTTGACAGACCACACCACTGTACTATGTATGATCTGTAGCTGTTCCCTCTAGACTCTCAAATATTGGCTAAAACCTTGTCTATCCCCATAGCGCCTTTTTTAGGCATTGTCATCTTGATAAACCTTCTAACATAGCAAACTTAGCACAATAAAATCTAAAGGTATTGCTGCTGAATGCCAGGAATCTAAACAGGAAACTTCTCTCACTGCAAGCTTTCCTTACCCTGGAGAATGTACATGTCTATGCAGTTCTTGAGACATGCTTTAAAGCCTGCAGAGTACCCCAGCAGTGCAGGGTTAAAATGCCTTCCACACATTTAGACCATCTATTGCACAGGAAGGAACAAAAAGAAGAGATGTCTCAGTTTACGTCAAAAACAAAGAGTCCCATACCATATCCTTGTAATTTACAAGTTCCCCACTATGACCCAGGAAACCCATAAGACATACATCAATGCACTGGTAACACTCCCCATTCAAACCAACACCATATTTATTGGTGATTTTATCTACCCCACTATAAACTGAGAATCATACAAAACCATAAACATGCAGGCCTACAGATTTCTGGACTTTGTAAACACAAACTCCCTGGACTAGACTGTCAACATGTCCAGTAGGGGCACTAATATCCTTGACCTGATTCTCACAAACATGGGAGAATGTTGCACCTCTCCCCAGCCTCAGTTTAATGTCCTTGCTGATTAGGTCAGACCATAAAGCTGTTTTCTTTGAAATAAACATAAAAATAAAACATGTGACCCCCAGCTAACCTGGAACCTTAAGGAATTATTCTAAGGCAAACTTCCTACTAAGTGTTACCCTAGCAAAAGTTCAAGCCCACCCAAACCCTGAGAACACCACTGCCTATGCAGAACCATTCAGGAAACCCTTTGCAATCATGTTAATGGCTGCAAAAATACAGCTGTACCTATCTTGTATATGTCATAGGACAAAAAAAAAAAAAAAAACAAGCCACCCTGGTGACATCCCAACTTCAATAAATTGCTTAACAGAAGGAAGAAAATCAAGTGAAAGTGCAAAGCCCAGGAAGGTAAAATTCCCTAATCAATCTAAACAAGCAACTCAGTCTAGCAAAGCCAAATGTGATGTTAAAATAGCCTCCTGGGCCAAGGACAATCACAAGGCATTCTTCAGCTATATCTAAAACCTCAAAGGAAATATACAAAAATGTGCCCAACTAATTGTAAATGGAGCCATCCCTATGGAGGTGGAAGATATAGAAAGTCTACGGGCCAACAAATTTAGCATCAGTCTTATCTGTACCCTTCCCCTCCAGCCAGTCCACAGTTAAATACCCTCAACAATAACCCCCCCCCCCAACTTTCACTTGGGAACAGGTCCTCAATGCACTCTGCAAGGCCAAGAAAACCACATCAAAGGGCCCCAGTAATATCCCAGGATGTCTTCTTAATAGCATGAAACACAACATATCAGGGTCACTAGACTCAATATTTAAGTACAGGCTTCAGACAGGCTTCATGCCAAGCGAATGGAGGACTGCAACTGTCATCCTTCTACACAAAGGTGGGACATATATGAACCTAGGTAACTACAAACCCATAAGTCATACTGCCTGAGTGGTTGTAGCAGGGAGTTAAATAGTCGATTGAGAAAATGGATATGTGTGTGTGTGTGTGTGTGTGTGTGTGTGTGTGTGTGTGTGTGTGTGTGTGTGTGTGTGTGTGTGTGTGTGTGTGTGTGTTGCAGGGTACACGTGGGTGAATGATTGAGTATGTCCATGAGCTTAATCGAGTGTGGGGGTGGTGTTTGATATTGAGTGGCTGTGTTTGTTTGTGTCTGTGTGTGTATGGGAATATATGTGATTCTGTGTGTGAGCATTTGTGTGTGTGCATGTGCATGTGTGTGGGGGGAGGCTGTGCCAGTGTGATCCTTGGGGAAACAATATACACAGCCTCTGCAGGGAGCTGACAGAATAAGTGGTAGAAAAATGTGATTCAGAGATATGCAAATGAGTCAATCGTTGATGCTATTGCTGTCTCTGAATCCCATTTTTTTGTTTTAGGTAAATTGACCTTACCTTTTCTAGGTCTATTTCCCCATTAAGTTGACTGAAGGTTTACATCTACTATATGGGAAATCCTGTGCTTTAGTGTACCTTCAGTCTAGGGTGTTGAATGGAATTTTTTAGCCTGTGGCATACATCAAAGATTTCCACACTCTCCTCTTCTTATTTTGTTGGCTATTGAGCCTTTTACCAGTATGGGGGGGGGGTGCTTAAGGAATATGATGAATGGATGATGGCCTGGACCTTAACAGATTTTAACACCTTTCTGGTTTCTTGTTTAAATTTGGTGGTTTTTGCAGTTGCTCGCCCTACTGTAGATTTGATCTTGGACACTCCCCCCAGTCCCATCTCTTTACCACATTCTACCTAATACACTCCTTCTGCACTTATTTGTAGTCATTTTTAATTTAATTGTATTTTTTTAAACTGTGTTTGGTCTAATATTGCTACATACTCATGTGCTGGCTTGCACTGCATTTGAATTGTTTTTACTGATGTTTTAGCTACTTTTCTGTAAAAAAAAAAAAAACAAACAAAAAAAAAAATAACTAAGCCTGTTTCCTACCTTTCCTGTAACTAGTGAGGTCCAGATACAGATTTGCTGTATCCAGGACTGTATGTAAGCTTCTGAGCCCCCACCAAGCCTTTCTGTGTTGGAGGGAAGCCTTCAAGCTTGTCAGTGGGAGGGGTAAGCACTAGGTAACCTGTCTACCACATAAGGAGTGGTTCTGGCCCAGAAATTGTAGTTACTGGCCGTCTGGGCAAATCTTTTCCATCTTTCTCAACTTTCAGATTTGAAAGCCCACACTTGCACTTGTTTCTTTCCTGTAACTAGTCTAGTGCAGATACAGATTCTTAGTTTTAGCACTTGAATTTGCTTATTCGTGCTCAGCACTTGTTCAGAACTTGTTGTAAGCACTAAATAAGGTACTAATTACTACAGCACTCAGCCTTCCTCATTACCTAGAGGAAAACAGTTTTGGTACTTACTTTTCTCACTTGCTTAGAGAAAAACAGCTCTTGTACTCACTTTCCTCACTTATCTAGAGAAAAATAGTTTTTTATTCAGGCATGTCCAAGGGTCAGCTCACAGTGTTCTCTGTCTATCTGATGAATCTGGGCATCTTGGGGCAATGTAGAAATTGCCTCATGTACACAGACAACCCTCTCCTCCTACCACCCAACACTACAACCTGTGAGAGATGCACTTATCTAGCCAAACTGGAGGTAAAGCTCTCTCCAACCAGGACTGAACTTGACATTCAAGAGGAGAAGGTAAACACTTGCACCACACCACACTTATCACATAGTCTCACTAAATCTACACCACCAAAATCCATGCATAGAAACACAAAAACATTTGCGGAGGCTCTCAATAATAATCTGCCCAAGCAATAGAGACCTCCAAAGCAGAAACGCAAGCAACTTCCACCCCCCAACACAACCCAAATGACACATAGCCCACAGACTTAGTGTGCCACTCAACCACAGCCAATAAGGTGCAAAACAATGTATCCAACACACTAGTCATAGGTGACTCTATAGTCAGGCACACTGATGTCCCACTCACCAAGCTAAACAAGGAGAAGGTTACTGTCAGCTGCCTGTCGGGCACCAGGATCCACCACAAAACCCACGCACTCAGGTCACTCCACAACAAGTACAAATATGCCATTGTCCATGTTGGTGTGAATGACCTGAGATGTACCTCCCTGGACTACATGAAAAGAGACATGGAAGAGCTCTCTGATCTTGTAGCCCAGGCAGGTATGACTCTAGCCCTGAGTAGCATTCTGCCATCGCCCAGAATGATACCGCAGTACAAGGACAAAATGATTGACTTCAACAATTGGCTGAGACATTGAAGAGCTCTCCGATCTTGTAGCCCAGGCAGGTATGACCCTAGCCCTGAGTAGCATCCTGCCATCACCCAGAATGATACCGCAGTACAAGGACAAAATAATTGACTTCAACAATTGGCTAAGCTTCTGGTGTCATTCTAAGGGGATTCAGCATCTGTCTGCTTGGGATGACATGGTTGACAGACCACGATGCTTTGCCAGAGATGGCCTGCACCTGTCGCCCCTGGGTTTCCGGATACTGGCTAAGGCCTTTTTAGGCAACGTTCAAATGACAAATTCACCACTGTAACAGGAACAGGCAAGAAAAAACTGAGGGTAATGCTACTCAGTGCTAGAAGTCTAAATCTCAAAATGCACTCACTCGAGGCACTCCTTAAAATGGAGAACATTGATATCTGTGCAGTAACTGAGACCTGGTTCAAGGCTCCAGAGAGCACCGCTGCACTACCAGGCTATAACTCATACCACACTTTTCAGCCATGTAACCTGGACTGGAACACCAAAGGCGGAGGTGTGTCCATATTCATTAAGGATATCCACACCCCCAGGCTAGTTGCTCAGCATAATGCATCCAAGGTTATCCAAGTGCAACTAACTCTGGGCAAAACTGCAATCCAAATTGTAGCTTGCTACAGATCCCTCACCATGCCCCAGGATTCCTACTCCTCTTTTCATGATGCACTGGAAAATATTAGGGTTCAACCAAACACCCTAATAATGGGCAATTTCAACTACCCCACCATTAACTGGGAAAACTACTCGTGTACCAACTCCTTCATATAACGCTTTCTGGAATTCATAAACTTCAATGCCCTGGATCAACTTATCCACACCCCCACCAGGGGCAACAATTTCCTTGACCTAGTCATTACCAACATGTGTGACCAGTGTTCCACACCTAAAGTCAGCTCCTCATTGGTCAGATCCGACCATAAGCTAATCACCCTTGATCTCCACATCCCGCCCCCATTAAGGAAATCACAGTAAAAAATTTCTCCAAAGCCAATTTCATGCTTCTTAAGACAGAAGTGGTGAACTTCATGACACCCATGCAGATGGACAATACAGTTACGACTGCTGAATCCTACACAAATGCACTCTATAAGCATTTACACGAGTGCATGGATCGTGCTATTCCCAAACATAACCAAGACGCTATCCTCCAAAAAAAGGAAGCCAATCTGGTGGTCCCCTGCCATAAACAAACTGTACAACAAAAGGAAGAGATTGTTGCAAAAGAGAGTAAAATCCCATGAGTGGAGGAGCTTCCTGGTCAGCTTCAGTAAGAAGCTGAGATCCCTTATAAGATCCTCCAAAGCTAGCTACGAAAACAAATCATCACTGATTTTAAGGACAACCAGAAAGCACTCTATAGCTATGTCAAGAATCTCAATGGCAACACCCAACTCTGCTCTGAGTTACAGCACAATGTCACGAAAATTACAGAACCAACTGATATTGCCAACATCCTGGCAGATAGGTTCAGTGCTAACTTTACCCCCCCACACCCCCTAAAGGGCTCATATCTATAAAGGAAGAATGCAGAGCCCCTGTAATCACAACTACGCAGGTAAAAGCTGCACTCTCTAAAGCCAAAAACACAGCAACCATGGGACGGGACAACATCCCAGGCTGCATTTTACATGAACTTCAGAACAAACTGGCTCCCCACCTAAGCACCATGTTCAATCATAGCCTCACATCAGGCTTTGTGCCCACTGAATGGTGTACAGCAACAGTTATCCCACTCCACAAAGGGGGAGCCACCACTGATCCTGGGAACTATCGCCCTATTAGCCTGACGAGCCTGGTCTGCAAGGCCATGGAATGTATCATCATGGAACTCATAAACAAAGACATTGGTAACCTCCAAACTCTGGATCCCACCCAGTTCAGGTTTATGAAAGGCAGATCATGCCTCCTGAACCTGATCGACTTCTTTGAGGCAGTCACCAAAGCTGTAGATGAGGGTAAGGTGGTTCACACAGCCTATCTTGACCTCGCCAAGGCTTTCAACACCATCCCCCATTCTGGAATTATAGCTAAACTCACTAAACTAGATATAAATCCCTACGTCACAAGATGGGTTGCCAAATGGCTCACTGACAGAACCCACACTGTAAAAGTTGCACACTCCAAATCTGACCTCAAACCAGTGACAAGTGGAGTACCACAGGGTTCAGTCCTGGGACCTCTCCTGTTTGGTATCTACTTCTCTGAAGTACAGGCTAACACAGAAGGCCTCTGGCTAATGAAGTTCACAGATGACTGCAAACTAGGAGCCATAGTTGAGTCCCTAAATGATGTGGAAATCCTACAAAAGGGCCTCACTGAGACAGATGCCTGGTATCAGAGCCATGGTCTCAAGCTCAATGCCAAAAAGTGCATTGTCATCCCTTTTGGTAAAAACTTTGTACCCATGAACTACTACATAGACAGCAGTCTACTTAACACCGAATGTGTGATAAGAGACCTTGGGACCCAGGTGGACAGTAGTCTGTCCTTTGATAGCCACATCACCACAGTAGTCAGGAAGTCCTTCAACGTGGCACACCTCATCATAAAAGGGTCATTGTTCCCCTCTACTCAACACTCATTAGACCCATTATAGAGTACAATGCCCCTTTTGGAATGTACCTCACAAGACATCTGCAGCAGCTGGAAAAGCCATAGAAGTACCTCACAAAGAGGATTACTGGCCTCAAACAGATGCCCTACACTGACCATCTCAAAAAACTCCAGCTTTACTCTGTAGCATATCTCCTACTTCATGGTGATCTCTGCCTAACATATAAAGCTATGTCAAACCCAGAGCTGTTGGATATGCTACACCTAAAGAAATCCCAATCCCTCCAAGCTACACGCTCTAGGGACCTAAACTTTGTCACCACAATAAACAGGACATGCTGGGGGGATAGATTCCTGTCCCAGAGATTTCCCATACTCTGGAACAGGCTACCCACCTATGTCAAGGAAAGATCTTCTTTAGCACTCTTCAAGAAAAATATTGATGAGTAGATGGGAAATAGGAAATACACCCCGGGGATCACTTATGTGTTTCTTCTCGACAGTGGCACAGGAAAATAACTTTCTTGGGTAGCATAAGCCAGGGAACCTTGTTGGCTAGGCTTACATAGGCCCTTGGGCCGATAGCCTAGTACCTACCTATGAACCTATGAACATATATCTGTATAGCCTTTTAAAACCAGCTAAACAGGCCTTGCAAGGCATTTGTGCATTGCTTAAGAAGTTTGTGGACATTTGTAACTTTAACATATGTATCACAATATTGCAGTCCTTGTATGCTTGGTATTCCCTAATTATAAAGTGGAAGGAAGCTTTGTCTGTTCAGTCATTGACTATTTGAAATAACTGCTTGAGAATCACTTTGGCAACTTCTTTTTAGGAGACTAAGGCCTTGACAAAAGGATAAGATGAGGGCACCTTTAATATGTAAACTTGGTGTTGGATGGAGAAATGTTACGAATGGACCAGATACTTCCTTTTGTAAATATGGTTTTAATCTCAAAGTTGCTATACCCTGGGCATACAACCTCAGCACATCCCCTCTAGAATAATCCTTTTACGGTGAGGGAGCACTACGCACAGATTCTGCTTGGCTTCTATTCACCTAATGTGGAAGTGAGTATTACAGCTAAGCATAAGGAAAGCACAGTTGTGTACACTAACCATAAATGCAGATGTGCAAGTGTATTCACTGTTGCAGTACTGACTGTTGGGATTTCCTGCCATGAAGGCCCACAGCCGGCCCAACTACCAGAGATATTTCTTTCCAGCTCCCAGGCTGGTGGACTCCCTGACTGACATCAGTACATTTGGGTATAAAGGTAGCTAAGCTGCATCATGATACCAGTATTTTCTTGCCCAAAACTAGGATGAACCCTAATCAGATAGGAGGTATCCAAATGAGTACCTGACAAAGGAAGGGAACCAAGGAGGAGTCCCTTGGCTGAGTAATAAAGCAGCATCAACCTACATAGTAGGCTGAAGGGGTTGGTGAAGAGAAAGAAGACTGCAACAGTGAATACACTTGAACATCTACATTTATGGTAAGCGTTCACAATAGTACTATGTTCTTCATGTTTCACTGTTGAAATCCTGACCTTTGGGAAGATTCTCAAAGCTGAAAGGAGGGAGGAAGGTCCCTAAGGAGAAGAGAAGATGCTGTGCAGGACAGCAGTAACAAAGCCTGCTCTAGACCTGGAGAAGGATGCCAGGTGGCAGTGCTTGGTGAAGGTAAGCAATGAAGACCAGGTGGCAGCCTCCAAGATGCCCTTGGTGGGAACAAAATTTAGAAAGGCAGTGGCATTAGCAGTTGCCCTGGTGGAATGAGATATTATCTCTACTGGCAGTACTTTGCCAAGTGAGCTATAACAAAAGCAAATGCAATGGGAAATCCATTTGTAAATAGGTTGATTAGAGGCAGGCTTGCCTTCTTTTCCAGAGGCAAGAATAATGAAAAGTTGACCAGTCTTTCTCAAAGCGTTTGCACTGTCCAGATAGAAATGTAGCTGTCTGTGTACATCCAAGGAATGCAAAATTCTTTCCCCTTTGTTTTGTGGATTGGGGGAGAAGGTAGGGAGATGGATGGCCTGATTCAAAGAGGTGTCAATGACCACTTTCGGCATAAAGGACAGATTGGTTCTGAGAGAGGCCCTATCCCTGTGGAGGATAAGGAAAGGTTCCACTGCCATGCTGGGCTGCAACTCAGAAACCCTCATGGCTGAGGTGATAGCCAGGAGAAGAACCGTCTTCCATGTCAGGAACTTTAGGTCTGCAGAAGCTGCTGGTTCAAACGGGGGCAAGACCAGTTTCTTTAGCACAAAATTAAGGTCCCAAGGTGGAATAGGTGTCCTTCTGGGTGATCTACTGTGGATTACTCCCCTAAGAAATTGCTTTAATAGTGGATGGGAGAAAAGGGGAGGGTGGCAGGGCGCATGTGCAGAGATGGTAGAAACATGGATTTTAATGGAAGAATGAGATAGTCCCTGATTCAGCAGGCCAGTCAGGTATTCCAGGATGCTGAAAATGTACTGATTTGGAATCTAGTTGGTGAACTTTGCACCAAACAGAAAATCTTTTCCACTGAACTGAGTAAGATTTCCTGGTGCTAGGCCTTCTAGATTCTTTGAGGATATCTAGCACATGTTTACTTAGGATAACACCATTGTGGTTTGTTGTGGGATCATCCATACTGCAAGGGTGAGGGTCTGCAGATTGGGGAGTACAATGTTTCCTTCCTTTGGGAGAGGACATCTACTCCTCTGAGCCAGTAGCCATGGGCTCTGGTTGGTGAGTTCGAGGAGGAGGGGCTACCAATGCTGTCTGGGCCAGTCCAGAGCTATAAAAATTGCTCTTGGGCTTTCTTCTCTTATCTTGAGCAGAACCCAAGGAAGATGGGGGATGGGGGGAAATACATAAATGAAAAGCTTTGGCCAAGAGAAGGAGAAGGCATATGTTTTCTAAGCTGTCTCCTGTTTGCTCCTGGTAAAGACATTTTGCAGGTGTGTGTTCTCTTTGGATGCAAAGAGGTCTACCTGTGGAATTCCCCATGTTTGGGTTATGGATTGGAAAATTTCTGGGTGCAGATGCCACTCGTGAAGGTCCATCAAGTTTCTGCTGAGATGGTCTGCCAGAACATTTTGAACTCCTAGAAGGAAGGGATTGTGCTATCAGGTGCAAGCCCATAGACTGAGCTGTTTCTCATATTTGCATTGCTAGACAGCACAGTGCATAAGAATGTGTCCCTCCCTGTCTGTTTATGTACCACATAACTGTTGTATTGTCTGTCTTGATTAACAGGACACCTGGGGTTCATTTTTTCTTGAAGTCTAATAGGCCCTTTAATACTGACATGACTTCCTTCCAGTTGATGTGTCTGCCCTTGCATCCAGAATCCCATTTCCACTGGGTTTGGATGTTCTGGAAATGAGCCCCACATGCCGTCTCTGAGGCATCTGTGGTTAGTGTTTGAGCCTGAGTTGAAATTTTGAAGGGGAGGCCCTGATTCTGAGAGCAAGCTTGTGCCCACAATGTGAATTCTGTTTTGAGGCAGGGGATCAGGGGGATCTTGGTCTCTTAAGATGTGAACTCTGGCACCAGACATTCTTCAGGTACCACTGGAGCTTCCTCATGTATAGTCTGGTAAGGGGAACCATGAGAACTCATGAGACCATGTATCTCAGTGCTTGAAGAAATTCCCTTGCTGAGATGCAACTTCTCAATTGGATCCTGTGGAAGAAGTTTGTCAGGAATGAGACTTTCTGGCGGGAGGAATACCTGTTGAAGAGAGGAATCCAGAAGTGCCCCCAGGAAGACAATCTTTTTTGTTGGTGAAGTGTGTGATTACTTTAGCTTCACTGTAAACCCCAGTGAGGAAAGTAGGTCCTGGGTGAATTTGAGGTCCCTGAGGAGCTAGGCCTGATCTGTGGTCTGTATGAGACAGTTGGCCAGGTAAGGACAGATATGTATCCCCCTGGTGCTGCAGAAGGCTACTGCTGGTGCTAGGCACTTTGTGAACACTCTTGGGGCTGCAGATAAGCCAAAGAGCAGTGCAGAAAATTGATAATGACAGGATCCTGCCCTGAAGTGAAGAAATCTTCTGTGGAACTCTTGAATAGGGATGTGCAGATAAGCATCTTTTAGGTCGAGACCGACCATGAAGGCATGGGGGCTATTATGGACAGCAGTTTTGGAGGAGATGTTTACCTACCTGAGCAGTGGAATGACAGAGGTCAGTCAATTCTTTTGCGAGGGTTTTGTCTTCAAGGATGGAGACCTTTTGCTTAAGCAGTTCTAGTATAGTCTGTTGGTATGTAATCATATGAAACTGACAGTTTAGGGCCCTCGTGGCAAGGGTGGCAGATGTATAAACCTTCTTGCCAAATCTGTCAAGGGCCCTGCTCTCTTTGTCTGTAGGAAGCCAGGGCAAAAGGAGCCAGAGTGATAACTTCAGGGTCAGCAGTAGGGTTTCTCTCCTGGACCCTGTAAAACCTGTCTGGCTTACATGAGGCAGGTGGGAGGGAGTCTGGTTTAAAGGAAGATTCCCGGAAACATCTTCCTCTACTTCCAAAATGGGGGTGGGGATAGCCATTGGTTTATGTTCAGGCAAGGCCAGGAATTCCTTAACTCGCTTTTTCGTCTGTTGATAGTCCTGAGCTTCCCACTGAAAATGTTGCCTCATGGCATGGAGGGTCTTTCCAAAAGTGAATTCTTCAGGAGATAAGGCTGAAAGGAGGATTTCCTAAGAGTCTGAGTCCTCATAGGAGGTAAAAGAGGGGCCTGATTCAGACCCAGAGTCCTCCAATTCAGAGTCTTCCTCAAAAGGGATGTGCTCCAGGGAAATTACTCAAGGATCCTCTCTTTTTCTTTTCCTAGGAAAAGTAATCCCTGGATCTTGCCTAGATATGACAATGGATAGCAGGTCCTCTGCTAATCTTATTAAATCAAGCTGTGACCCCTGAGAAATGGAGCCAGAAGGCCTGACTGAAGGCTTATAAACAGGCTTCCTTAGGGGTGGCTAAGATCTTAGGCCTAAAGGTTTCTGATGCCTAGATGTCGCCTGAAACAGAAATAAATGCACCAGAGCTGGTGTAGGCCAAGGCCTGGTTGCAGAATCTCCAGGCAGAACATGCTCCTCAGAAACCAAGGCTTACAGAGCGGACCTGGAGTCAACAGACGAGTGTTAGTGGCTTATGTAGAGGTGGATGGAAGCAATGGCATGTCGAACTCTGAAAGGGTCTCAACAGACGGCTGAGTTAACAGATCAGAAAAGGAAGGGGGCTGGGAAAGCACATCACCTTGTTCAACAATCACAAGTCTGGAGGGAGAAACAAGAGGTGACTGATTGTCATTCGATGACCTAAGCTTTTGTTTCTTTTCTATCTTTTGCTCAGTTAGGTCGGACTCGGTATGACTGACAGATGCCTTGGAAGGCGAGCAAGAAGATTGTTGGATAAGGAATTTCTTGAGAAATTCGGCCCTACACCTTATTGTTCTAGTACTGAAATGCTCACAAGACCTGGACAACCGTCGACATTGTGATCTGGGCCTAGGCAAATAACAGAAAAGGAATGAATGTCTCTGTGTGGGATCTGCTTTCCACAATGAAAACAGATGTTTAATTTATCTGACATGAGCAAAGGAAGGAAAGGGTTCCCCAACGGGGTACTTATCTTGTCCAATGACATTCTCTGGTGCAGACCGACACACTTGATTACAGCTTTGGTTTCTGCGGCAGGAAAACACTGGTATCATGGCATAGGCTGGCTACCTTTATACCCGAACATAGTGACATCCCTCAGGACATCTACCAGCCTTGGAGCTGGAAAGAAATTTCTCTGGTAGTCAGGCCGGCCAAGGGCTTTCATGGCAAGAAATCCCAACAGTCAGGACTGCAACAGTGAAACACGAAGAACATGTGGGGATATCTATTTCCCTGGTATGAGGTTGTATGTCCTTGCAAACAAGTTACATACTTTTGCTGTTTAGCTTGTCCGCACATACAGTTCATGAACATGACCTGAGGTACATTTAAATTTTGTTGGGCTGATATGCACATGAAAGGAACTTGGCTGAATTTGTGCTGTTTTAGTCAATTACTCTGACAAAACAAATACTAGATGAATTTAATGTGCTGCCCAGTGATACATGAGATTCTCAATGAATTCATGCAGTATTGGATGTCTGTACCTTTGAAAAGGTTTGAGATATTACCCAAACCACTTTTATCTTATTTTCCTTAAGGGGCTTAGAGAGTTACGGGTATGTTAGGCTACACGTACAATGAGAGGTATGGTGTAGTACCCAATCAAAGAAGTGTCAGGGCATTCTTTTGAGATAGACTTAAATCATATTGCTAATAGGCTATCTGACTGGTTATCTTACAACAGTCATTACTCTGATTCATAAACCCTTTGGATAAAGTACAATAAAAAGGGATAGGCACTAGGCATCATGCAAGATCTTTTTGCCACCTTTTGTGGTAACATATTTTATGAAGGCAGAACAGAACCAGCCTCAGTTTCTAACATTAAGAGGTTAATTTAGGATGTACCTACACCCTTACATGAGGTTTCCTAGAAGAAGGCAAAACGTTATGGGTGGAGATATTGTTATTGGAGAAGGACCTCTTGCTTTTAGTAGCATTATTATCTATTACTTCCTCTCTACAAAGGATCTTGGAATTGAAGATGCTCCATTTATCTTTCCTTACCTCATGGAGGCTGTCCTTAACATTCCCAAGTGTTCCAAGTCACAGCAGAAGATGTCCCCTGGAAATGTTTGGAACCTAGCCCATTATTTTGTAACTTACTCCAAGGTTTCTAGACTGAAATTGATAGGGTTTATAGCTTTTCAAGGGAGCAGTAGGTTATACTGGGCAACTCAGTGATGTTGTTCGGGGTTCAGTTTGTCTAGGCCTCTCTCTGCTTACAAGCCCATCTAATTTCTGACCTATTCACAGTGGCTATAAAATACATCACTATACATATAACAAATATTCAGCCTAGAGGTACAGAATAGTCAAAAGCTACTAGGAGTCTATTATGTCAGAGAGATCTCTCTGCTGACAGGACAAAATACCCTTTTCTAGGATTGCCTTTTCAGTTCTAAAATTTATTTTTCACTTACCAACTCTTTGTATAACAAGCAAAGAGCATGATGGCAATTGCTATCAGAATACAGATAAAATCTTATGAATCTGTCAAGACCCATTTTGACCTTAAATACTAAGTGAAAAACAGATAAAGGCTGCTATAAAGCATCATTATTCATTATATCAAGGCAGAGCACAGCCTGCCTGCATTCATTTTAAACAAAACATGACAGAGGCAGCATTAAATAAAAACCCTAATGGTAAAATTCCCATTCTAGTTCATCTGCCAGAAACTCCTACAAACTTCAGTGCAGTAAATCAATACCATTATATTCGCCTATGGTGGCCTAGCTGTGCTTGTGTTCTAAATATTTTAGTTTGGTTTGGCAGCCTTTAGCGATCTGGAGTTTTTTATATATTTCTACATCAATAGAATACTTCAATATTAAGAGCTGGGGGGTTATCACCATTTTTCAACAGACAAAACGTTATTATTAAAATAAAACACAAAACTTTCAGATATAAGTTACAGACTAAGTCTTACTAAATCTTGATAATGAACTTATAGCCAAAATAATAAACAATACTTAATGATAACATTTGCTTATAACTATATCATTTTGTTAAAGGCTGAGGGATGAATACAGTGATGGCAGTGAACAAGTCATTTGCAAACTGGTTAGGCAAATCCTAAATGAATTTCCAAATAGTTTACTGTTAATGGCAATACATGTATATTGAACAGTAGAATCTGTCTCCAGAACATTAATATTTCTCATATTAGGAAATTATACATGGCATTAGAAATTGTAAATATAATAAAATCGTTTGCTTTCACACACAAAAGTTTAGTTGCGCACAGACGGAAGAATGTCTAGTATTTATCTGTCTAGTATTTATTACCAGAAATCAGAGATTGCAAGGCACCCAGTGTCACCAGCTTTACTCATACTAGCAAGAGAAAAAATATTGATGCCCAAACAAAGAGTAATAAAATAAATTCTATAAATACAGAAAATAAACTCTTAAATGTATAATGGTGTGGGCTAAATGTATATCGTCCACTCTCTAACAGGATGTTAATGTACATTTAGAGAATGGGCAACATGTACATCCCCAACATGATTGGAGAATGAACATTCTCCAGCAGGGTGTTAATATACAGGCCTGCTAGGAAACAAGGCCACCCCTTTACAGCAACATATTAAAGTGTTGTGAAGCTTGGACAGTAAAAAATGCAGTCACCATTTTTTTACACTCACCTGACAGCACTTTGTTGTTCAGCTAGTGTAAAATTTAAATAAAAGCTAACTAAAAGAAAAGAAGAAAGAAAAGCATTTGTGTATGCGTCTGTGTGTGTGTGTGTGTGTGTGTGTGTGTGTGTGTGTGTGTGTGTGTGTGTGTGTTTGAACCTGTGCGCGTGCGAATGCATGCACACAGTCTCTATCTCTCTGGGTCTGTGTGTAGCTATCTGCACAACAGCTAACCGTTTGTTTCAGAGACATGGAGAACAGTTACTAATGAGTTTTTGATCTATGTGACCCTTGCATGCCTCTAAATTGTTACTTGGCTCAATAGCACTACTGAGGTACAACAAAAAACACTATTAGTGCCATAGACCTAACTTCTAAATACCCCTCACTGTTTCAGTTGTTCTTGCAGTCATTGTGAAAATAACAGGATTGACTATGATTAACTCTATGCATATAGGTGGGTATATATATATATATATATATATATATATATATATATATATATATATATATATATATATATATATATATATATATATATATATATATCTAGGACAGTTGATCGAAAGACCAACTGTCCGAATCCAACCCTACCGAACACCGTTTACCGAAACTGCTTTCACCGAAAAAGCAGTTTCGGTAAACGAAAGGTAAAGCACACACACACATGCACAAAAACAAAAAAAAAAACACACACACACAATGTTTATGCCCCCCCCTGCACCCCCTCCACACACCCCTACTTTTATATTCTCACTCCGAGATCACACTACAGTGTGGAAAAGAGAATATTCCCTTATCCCCACTGTAGTCTGATCTCGCCCACTACCACTTCCCCCCAATTCCCCGTACTTTTACGAACGTTTCCCGAAAGCACTTTTTTCATTTAAAAGTGCTTTAGCTAAACTGTGACAGCCCATTTCACATTCAGTGAAACAGTCTTTCGGTAGACTGTCCTAGACCCAGATATATATATATATATATATATATATATATATATATATATATATATATATATATATATATATATATGGATCTACTTCATATAGTTGACTTACCATTTCATCAACTTTCACACAATCAAGACCACATTGTTGAAAGCTTAAAATAAAAAACTCCTGGAACATTGTATTTTCCCTCAGGGAAATTAATCACTTGGCCACCATGGTGAACTTTGCCCTTTCCTCCACTGTAGTGCGATCTCGGAGTTTTTATATTTAGTTAGGGGGGATATGGGGGGGTGAAGCTCCCCACTTCAGTGGGTTTAATTTGCTTACGTTTCTATTTTAATTGTTGGTGGCCAAGTGGTTAGTTTCCCAGACGAAAAAATATGATGTTCCAGGAGTTCATTATTTTAAGCTTTTAACAATGTGGTCTCGATCATGTGAAAGTCAATGAAATGGTAAGTCGACTATATAAAGTAGATTCATATATATATATATATATATATATATATATATATATATGTTCATAGGTTAGTACTAAGCTAACTGCCCTTGCGTGCTATTTTAAGCCTAGCGAATTATTCCTTGTGAGACTCAAACCCTGCATCTTGTGTTTGTAAGGCAAACACCTTAACCATTAGGCCACCCACTATATATATATATATATATATATATATATACATGTGTGTGTATGTGTATGTATAAATAAATATATATATATATATATATATATATATACATGTGTGTATGTGTATGTATAAATAAATATATATATATATATATATATATATATATATACACACATGTGTGTGTGTATGTGTATGTATAAAGATATATATATATATATATATATATGTGTGCCTAATTACATACGTCAAATGATCCAAATGTTACTGCGCACAATATTGACACAAAACTGTCAGCACTACTACATTTTTCGAGCAGCAACCTCAGCACATACAAAATAAAACTAGAAAAAAAAACACAAAATCATAATTTTTTGCAGGAGGACAAGACGCACTATACTCCCCCCACAGCAGCTAATTATTTATAGTAATTACAAAATTGCACAATTCTTTCTAGTAAGCCATGGTGGTACAGCGGTAGCGTTGTTTCCTCACAGCAAGAGGTTCTCCTGTTCGATCCATGGCTGGAGTGCCTTTTGTGTGGAGTCTGCATGTCCGCCCCATAGTCGAGTAACCTCCGAAAGACGTGTGAATGGGTGTGGCTTTGCTGAAGGTTGGACGTCGGACTGGCAACTCGGCACCATAAAAAATCTACTGCCAATCATTAGCGGATCGGAGTTCTGCTGTGGTGACCCCTAACCCGGAAAAGACAAACAACAAAATTGCACAATTCTTGGGAAAAGGGCTTATTCTCCAACCCTGAAAATCATCCAGTCTTACAAAACCACAGTTTGACAAAGGTACTGGCTGCAATATATATATATATATATATATATATATATATATATATATATATATATATATATATATAGGGTTGTAGGCAACCCATCAAAATATATGTTACAGAACTTTTTCAAATTAAAAAATCTCAACTGTACTTTCACCCTCCTGCACCACCAGACCTTTGCTAACTTAAATATACTAAGATCACACAATACCAGTGAAAAGGTAAAAATATCTTATTCTATTCTGCAGTCTTACAAATGTCAGCACTCTGCTAATGCACTACCCCTTCAATATCCATGTTATATGATCACTTGCACTCAACACAAGTGACCTTCAATCACATCACATGGAAATATTTATATATATATATATATATATATATACACACACACACACACACACACACACACACACACACACACACACACACACACACACACACACAATGTAATTGTAGTAAGTAGATGAAATGGACCACTGACACAACCTTTTACAGAACTGTAGAACTGTACTACAGATACTTTCAGAGGGCATTGTACTTATTAAGCTATTTTGCAACACTACATTCGATGGAACTTAACTTCATCCAGGTCCAAGATTTTATAAACGAGTAGCACTTTATGTATTATAGGCTCCTTGCTAATTTGATGTTATAGTGTAATAGGGGCAGGTTGTAGACTGAGGTTACAAAGGAGCAGGCCATTAAAGTGAGAGATATTGAGGTTTATGAGGTAATAGAAAGCACTATGTGCAAGTATTTAAATAAATGCTGTACTAATCATTCAAATGTGATCGAAAGTTATGTAAGAATAATATACATATAAAGACCTTTGAAGAGAAAAAAGATATTGTTTTGCTTGGTGACTTAGGTCATAGTTTCAAATGTTTCTACAGTTATGTTGTGGTACAATTAATTTAAGCTGTTGAGTAAAGGAGGTAATGGCAGAGCGTAGGGAAAATTGTTTAGTGATGTTATTGTTCTCCTTGACTCTGCCCTTATTAGGCCAGTCATTGAGTATAATGCCCATTTGGTATGTATCTGTCCAGACAACTGAAACACCCACAGAGATATCATACTAAAAGGATACAAGCCCTAAACAACATGTCCTACATGGGCAGACTGCTAAGAGGTGATCTTTGGCATTCAAGGCATCCTCCAACCCAATACTGATGCAGTCATTGCATATTAGTAAGTCAATTGGCATCAGAAATATTCACTCTAGGGATCTAAACCTCTTATGCAACATCAACAAAACAGTTTGGAAGGACAGGTTTATCTCACAGTGAATACAGCTGCTGTGGAACAGACTTTCCATCCAAATAAAACAAAGCTCATCTCTGTCCATGTTCAAGTGCAACTTGGATCTATGAATGGGAAGCATAAAATTTACCCCTGTACTGCTTTCTGTACTACTAATGGGCAGAGGAAGCTCCTAAATGCTTTTCCCCCATGTATAGATCCCCCTCAAATTATCTAGGGAATGATCCCAGTTATTCTCACTAGGGGTAATATATAATTATTGACCATGACACGGATAAGACAATCTAACACCAAATGGGATATGTTAATTCAAGTAACAAAAGGGAAATTGGCTAGACCTAAAATGGGCCGCATGGCCAGTTAGCCTAGCACTTACCTATAAAACTTTGAACCTAAATGGATGGTCACTAAGGTAAGGAAAAGCCCCTGTTAATATGGTTCAGAGAAGTAAAGTAATCTTGACAATGAAGGTGGTGTAATCAGATGATAAAAGAGAGCTGGAGAATTCCTTTACATTAAGCATAGGTTCATAGGTTCATAGGTTCATACTAGGCTATCTGCCCAAGGGCATTTATAAGCCTAGCCCATAGTTATGTGGCTTTCGCCACCCCTTTAGTTTGAATAAAAACTATGCCTATCATTTTGCTGTGCCTCTGTCAAGCAGTGACGCTGAAGTAATCCCTGGGGTATATCTGCAATCTCCCATCCATTGGTCAAGATTCCTCTTGAACAAGACCAGAGAGGTGCTCTGCCTCACATGTACCGGGATTTTGTTCCACAGCATAGGGAGTCTCTGGGTGATGAATCTGTCCCTCCAGCACGTTCTATTTATAACCGTGTCAAGGTTTAAGTCTCCGCCCTTGTGGTTCTGAGGGATCTAGATTTTTGAGGTGAAGCATATTCATCAAATCTGGGTTTGACATGGCCTTATATGTCAGGCACAGGTCACCTCTGAGCAAGCGGTATGAGACTGAATAGAGCTGGAGTTCTTTCAGTCGGGCAGCATAAGACATATTTTTGAGACCCTTTATCCTTTTGGTGAGGAACTTTTGGGGCCTTTCAAGCTGCAGCAGGTGTCTGGTCAGATACATTCGAACGGGCATTGTACTCAATCATAGGTCTAATAAGTGATGAGTACAGGGGACGATGACCTCCCTTGATCTAGATGTGAATCCCTTCATGATCAGGTGGGTGATATAGAAGGTTTTCCTAACTACTTTAGCAACATGAGTGTCAAACGAAAGGCTACTGTCAACCTGGGTCCCCAGATCTCTGATGACTTTTTCTGTGCTCAGTGGATTGCCACCTATGTGGTAGCTAGGGGTAGCCTTGTTTTTCCCAAAGGGTATGACTATGCATTTTTGGCGTTTAACTTCAGGCCATGGCTCTGGCACCAGTTATCCATTTCTGTGAGGCCCTTCTGGAGGATATCTGTGTCAGATGTGTTTTCGACTATGGCCCAGTTTGCAGTCATCTGCAAACTTTGTCAGCCATAACCCTCCTGTGTTTGCTTGTACTTCAGAAAAGTAGATGCCGAACAAGAGTGGACCCAGGACTGAGCCCTGTGGGACACCACTTGTGACAGGCTTTGAGTCTGACATGGCTCCAGCAACTCTGACCCTGTGGGTTCTGTCACTTAGCCAGTTTGCAACCCATCTTGTGATGTATGGGTTTACATTCAAGCTGATGAGTTTTTCGATGATACCTGAGTGGGGTATTGTGTCGAAGGCCTTTGCCAGGTCGAGGTAGGCTGTATGGACTGCCTTTCCTCATCAATGGCCTTGGTGACTGTCTCGAAAAAGTCAACCAAGTTTAAGAGGCAGGATCTGCCTTTGACAAAGCCAAACTGAGTTGGATCCAAAGTCTGCAAGTTCCTATGTCTTTATTTATGAGTTCCATTATGATCCTCTCCATGGCTTTGCAGATAAGGCTTGTCAAGCTAATGGGGCGGTAATTTCCAGGGTCTGTGGAGGCACCGCCCTTATGAAGTGGGACCACAGTCGCCGTGCGCCACTCCTTGGGTACGTATCCTGAGGTGAGGCTAAGATTAAACAGCTGTCCTAACTGTGGGTTTAATTCCTCATTGAGTTCATGAAGCACACAGCTGGGGACACCATCCGGTCCCATGGATGCTGTGTTTTTGCTTTGGTGAGGGCAGTTCTCACGTGGGCATTGGAGTTGTTTGGGGGCCTACAATCCTTTGGAATAGAAATCTCTCTTTTGGGGAGGGGAGAAGTTTGCACTGAACCTGTCAGCCAGTATGTTGGCAATGTGTGTAGGTTCAGTAATTTTCACATCATTTTGAACTAATTCTGAGCATATCTGGGAGTTTCCTCCTAGGTTTCTAACATAGCTAAAGAAGGCCTTATGATTCTCTTTAGAGTCCTTGGCGATTTTTCTCTCAAAATTTGCCTTGGATGATTTTATGAGAGCTCTTAGTTTTTACTTATAATGATCAAAGGTGTCTTACCTTTCAAGGATTTTGCTCTATCTTGTAGTAGCTTCCTCCTTTTGTTGTAGAGCTTGTTTATGGCTGGGGTCCACCAGACTGGACGCTTGCCTTTGGTACAGAGAGTCTTAGTTTTGTTTGGGATTGCCTGATCCATGCAGTCCTGTAGGTGCTGGTAGAAGGCATTTGTAAGTGATTCAGCGGTTTGACTAATGTTTACCACTGGCTCAGGGGCCTTAAAGGAGACCACACTAGTTTTAAAAGGTGTGAATTCGGCTTTGGAGAAGTTTTTCACTGTGGTCTTTTTGTTTCAGGTGGGGCGGGATGAGGACCTCCAGCGAGATTAGTTTATGATCTGATCTCACCAGTGAGGGGTATACTTCGGTGTTGAACATTTTGATCCCATGTTCGTGATGATGAGATCAAGTATGTTTTCTCCTCTTGTGGGGATGGTGACTAGTTGTTCCATGGCATTTGAGTTTATGAACTCCAGGAATCTTTGGGTTAGAGTGTTCGGGCTTGAGTAGTGTTCCCAGTCTATATTAGGGTAGTTAAAGTCACCTAGTATGATGGTGTTTGGAGATACATTTATCCTCCAATGTTTTCAGGAAGGCCATGTGAGGTTCCTGAGTTTGAGAGGGTGGCCTGTAACATGCTACAAATTGCAGAGCAGTCTTGCCTATGGTTAATTGCACCTGGATGGTCTCCGATGCATCATGCGTTGCCACCAACCTTGAGGTGTGGGTGTCCTTTATGAATATGGACACCCCTCCTTTCTTGGTGTTGTCCGGATTTTGGGGCGCATGATATGAGGTGAAACCTGTTAGTGCTGGGGTGCTCTCAGGAGCCTTGAACCAGGTTTCTGTCACAGCACAGACATCGATGTTCTCCATATTGAGAAGGGCCTCGAGTGCATCTTGAGATTGAGACTTCTGGCATTGAGCAGCATTACCCTTAGTTTTTTCCTTTTGGTGTTCTAGGGTGGTAGGTTTAGAATTTGAGCCTTGCCTAAAAAGGCACTATGGGGAGCCTTTGCCAATATCCGAAGCCCAGGGTGACAGGTGCAAGCCCTTGAGGAAGCAGTGTGGCTTGTCCAGCATGTCATCCCAGGCAGACAGACATTGGATCCCCTTTGAATGACACCAGAATTTAAGCCAATTATTAAAGCTGATCATCTTATCACTGTATTGTGGCATCATTCTAGGTGAAGGTAGGATACTGCTCAAGGTCAGGGTCATACCTGCCTGGGCTACATAATCAGAGAGCTCCTCGATGTCCCTTTTCATGTAATCCAAGGAGGTACGTCTCAGGTCGTTGACACCAGCGTGGACAATGACTGAGTGTACCTGCTGTTGAGAGACCTGAGTGCTTGCGTTATGGATTCTAGCGCCTGACAGGCAGCTTACTGTGACCTTCTCTTTACTCAGTCTGGTGAGCGGGACGTCAGTGTGTCTGACTATGGAATCACCAATGACAAGTGTGTCTGGCATTTTGTTTGGCCTTAAGGGCTGTGACTGTTTGACACTCTGACTGTGTGGTCTATGTGTTGCATGTGTTGGGTCGTGAGGTGGTAGTTGTTTGGGTGTCTGCTTTGGTGGCCTCTGCTGTTTTGGTAAATTTTTGATCAGAGCCTCCGAGTATGTCTTTGTGTGAGTATGTGTATGATTTGAAGTTGTGATGGTACCATGTGTGACTGGGTATGTATTGTGTGTGGTTACCTTCTCCTCCTGTCTGGTCTTGCCAGTCCTATGTTGAGAGAGCTCAGCCTCCAGTTTGGCATAGTTGCATCTCTCGCATGTATTTGTGTTTTGTGGGAGAAGGAGAGGATTGTCTGTGTACATGAGGCAGTTGTAACATTGCCTCAATATTCCCAGGTTCACCAGTTGAGCTGGAGAGGACACTAGCAACTGATCCCTCGACATACTAGAAGTAGTAGATAAAGAGACTTTCAAAGGACTCGGGGAAGTGGGTTTTAGGCTGGTGGGGTACTATCTATAATAAGAGTGCTTTATCAAGGTGCAAGTACTGTAGGAGTAAGTGCTAGGCTTTACAGATAGAGAATAGTCTACTTGGGAATCAAGCAGAGATGAACTTTTCAGTTATAGGATATGCTGGTTAGATCAGCAGTACAGCTCGAGGAAGGTAGTTTTAAGGGAAAATTGGAAGAGTGGAATTTAGATGGCCCAAATAGTTTAACCTTGTTTAACCGCGCTGCTCTTGTGTGCAACAGTGGTAACTCAGCTTCGGCAGCTTCCCAGCGTTTAGCGTGTTTTATAGCAGGGGGCTGAAGGGAGCTAGGAATTGGCCCAAAACGACCAATGGACTACTAGTTTCTGGCTGAAACTTCACCACATCAGACAAACAGTGCTTCCCACTCCCACTGGTAAGCAAAGAAACTTCCCTCCTTCCTAATAAGGCAATGGATCAGTAACAGGAACTAAAAACAAAGCCCAGGGATCAGCAACTCTGAAACTGGACTACTCTAGTTCAGTAAGGCGGGAAAACAAGAGATTCTTTTTGTTTTATTACAGAGACAAGGAAAAAAACAGACAGTAATTGCTGTAAATACTTTAGTGTGTAGCCTACAGAAACAATTTGCAACAATTAGTAACTTAAAGTGCAATAAACAGTGTAAAATGCAGAAATCACTTAAAGTAGCAATAAAACAGGCGAAATGCAGTTGCTAGCTTAAATAACAGTGGGAAAGCCACAAAAAATACTTATATCTGGTAGAAAGTCACTCTTTTAGCTCTCTGCTGCTTGGATCACTCTGCAGGCCACCACGAGGATCTGTGCATGTAACATAAGACTTTGCATTGATCTAATTAGAGTAGCTTGTAGGTAATGGAGTCTATGAGGAAGGTGATTCTAAGATCCTGCCTTTTTGATGTGAAGCATGATGGATCTTTCTGTCTGCACCATCAATGAAGTGACAGATCTGGTTGTGCATTCTTTTAGTTTGTGAATGTACTTGTCAGATATTGAGCCAGTAATGAGTATGTGGGTGGGAAAGGCAAGTGAAGAATCGAATCAGATACCCATGTATTTTACTTAATCTCCGGCTTTTAATTTGCCATCATCAGCCCCTGTAAAGTACCAGCTGGCTTTACATGAGTTTACGCATTTGTGAGCACCAAAATCACTGAAGTTGCTTTACTGAGCTTTATTTTTAGATCTTTTAGAAAAAAAATGTATGACAGTGCAAGCAAATGTATTGTTCAGGAATTTATTAATGGCTGAAAGAGAAATGTCTGAATTCCAGATAAATGAATCTACATAGAGCAGACTGACTGCAGTTCTTATGTAAAGGTAATTGATAACCAACAGAAAAGGCCCAAGGACAGGGCCTTGGGAAACACCTAATAATACAGGGAAGACAGAGGACTTGCTTGTGAGTGAAAGATACTGAAGAAACTGTATTTCAGGTAATAGTAAAAACATTTCAATGCAGTATATCCACTTCCTTAGGATTGGGTTTCAGAATAACTCAATAACTGAAGTCTGAAAAGATAATAGCAATTTCTGTGAAATGTGATAGATTTCAAAACACAACCATACAGCAAAAGTCCAGGACTCAGGGTAAAAAAGAAATCTCAAATTATTCATCAAAACCCTGGTTCATGAAACTGACTGGTTTAGCACATGAAACACACTTGATATATATGTCATATGATATAACCTACAACTCATAAACAAAGGAGTTTGTTGTTATTAGTATAATAACAAGCATTGGAGGTGAACAGAGTCCCATTTCTGTTACGGAAATTCACATTCACAGAAATTTAATGGCTGTTTGTTAGTACAGAAGCAGCTAAATCCACAGACAAAAAAATTTAAAGTAGAAACCATACAAAATATTGTTGGGAAATAAAAGCTGAATTTCTCCCAGTTGTCATATGAAATAAATGCAGATAAGTATATGAGTAGTATTGTGAAGATTGTCTGATTTTTGTACGTATAATTTGTCGTCACGGGGCAGCACAATGCTGCAGCAGATAGTGTCACATCACAGCTTCCCCGGTTTGTTTCTCATCTGGGCCGCCTTCTGTAAGGAGTCTGCATGTCCTCCCTGTGTTCACATGGGTTTCCTACAGGTGTCCCGATTTCCTCACACTTTCCAAATACATGAATTAGGTGGCTTAGACACTCTAAATTAGCCATAGGAATGAATGTGCATGCGAGTGTGTTGTGTGGAAGAACTACAGTGGCAGGGCTAGCCACTCAATGATGTAAACCTTGGCTCTAGATGATTGCCACTGTTGAAGTCACACCCCAACCTCATGTGCTAAAATGGGAAAAAGGGGTTTTGGATAGATTGGATGGATGGATGGAAGGATGGATGGATGGATGGATGGATGGATGGATGGATGGATGGATGGATGGGTTCTCTGCTTCAGAATCCAAACATAAAATACAATTGTTAAACGTCAGTCTTTCTCTCTTTTCTTCTCACTCACCTTGCATTACAGACCACCTAACACAGATGTTATTACTTGTTAGTAAGAAACAATGCACATAGCATAAATAGTCCTTGGCGGTCTGGATACTAGGACAGACAAAATGCTGTGCCCAAGGAAAAGAAAGTATAAGACAAGCAGATAAACTACTGAAACTCACAGTCACAGTCCCATATAATGCAGTAAGGTGCAGCTTATCAAAAATACTCTGCCAGTTACAAAGAAACTGATAAAAAGCACATCTGTTTTTTTTTTTAACATAGGGCTGCTTTGTATCATTGGATAAATGTTTAATCATCAGGAGTCTGACAACTAGCAAACAATCAAAATAAAGTGCCTTTACACTAGTGTAACTGTGCAGAACAATGGAGTTAAATCAGCTAGAAATATCACTGTAAACAGACAGGTCTGAAGCCTAAGGCACTCTTGAAGAAGAAATATATATATGCCTTGGAACATGAATAAGAACTTGCGGTGCAATATACAGTATTTTATTTTTTATTTGCAACTTTTGTAAAGGTACATGGAAAATAGAGAATCTCAGGGACTGTAGAATGAATTCAGGGGTCTTCAAATGTAAAAAAATAGAAATAATCTTATTATGCAATAATGTTTTGAAAATATATAGTAATTACACACGCAGAATTTGTTATGCACAGGATCTGTCAAATGAAATGACGGCACAAATTACAGTTCTCCTGATCACACCATATCCAGGAAATCAAAACTCAGGATAAAACAGCTCGCTTCACATAAGTAAAGGCAGAGACATGCAGATGTTTAATTCTGTCTAACAAGATACCCTCCTGCATGTCTTCCTAAGCTAGCAAACATAAATGCAATTATTTGTTTCAGAAAATCGTTTAAAGAACAACTAGAAGAAGGGGGTAATTACTGAAAAAAACCTACTACAGTCAAGCTGCAGACATACCAGTTGAGAGATATGCCACAGTATAAGCAATCCATCTTCATAGTGTGGGAGTAGAACCTACAGCCTTCTGCACCAAAGTCAAGTATGCGACCTGACGCTGTATTGCAACCCTTCTAACTGGGTATACAAGTAAAGGATGACAAAAGACAATGCTGGTAACACATGTAACTTCCAATGACAAAAAAATATATATATATAAAACAGCCTTGGTGGAGGACCTCCCTAATGCAGAAAGTTTACTCCTGGCCATTACGGAGTGCTTTTGGAGACACTCCCTGATAACTCTCTAAGGCCCATACTCACACACACATACCTGGGAACAACCTCCACACACAGAAAACCCACCATCCCACACTATATTTAAGTTTCTATCCTATATGAGAAGTGTTAGCACAGATGACATCAATTACCATAGCCCGCCACCACAGAGCCTATGGATAAGCAGCTATCAGTTCCTTAAATGCTAACTGTTCCAATTGCTCCACCCCTGAACTGTACCATAATACTCTGTCATCAACCCCTCAGAATATTTTATGTAGTTTTAAAATTAGAACTGATAAATTGCAATATGATGGCCCTGTTAGCTATTTGAAAAAAAAATCATTGGGTAGGTGACTACCTGAGCAGTTTGTTACAATACTTGCATAATTCCCAGGCACCTTTCACATATCCCCCTTTGATTCACATAGAGCCAGAACCTTTCAGCAATACATTGTTTCATATAGCTGATCATTTTCATTTGTAAAAGTTTTTTAAAGAGATCTTAGTAAATACCTAAGCATGAACATGTTATTTTGCAATACAGCAATAAGAGAAGAAAGTGCAATAAATACAGAAACCAAATGTTTGAGAAGATCCAGACATACAAATGAGACAGGAAACAAAATTCTGAGGTCATAAAGGAATCATTTATCTCTGGATACAGAAATGGGTGAGTGACAATTTGTAGCGAATGAAGAAACCATCTTAACAAATTCACTGCATCTTCAAATCATCTCACAGTCTCTAGATGTCAGCACTCTAAACTTTATGTTTTTAGCTACAATACTAAAATAAGTCTTCATACTACCATCTGGCATCAACACACGCATCATACAAGTTAAACGATGTATTGGCTAGGCATACTTCTAAATGTGCACCTGGGGGTGATTGCTCATTTATAATGTTATCAACACAAGACAGGGAAAATTTGTCTTTAACAAGCTTGAGTCAATTTTGGAACAGCAATCATCCATTTATGATACTGTCCAGACAGGTTTATATAAACTGTTAAAGGTCTGTTGGGATCTGTCATCTCTTGTCCATAGTGTTCCTTATGAGACTGAAATAAAATGTTAAAGCATTCTTTAACATTGTGCTGACCTGCACAGAGCTCTTATAGGAAACACAGGGCTGATAAGTTTTTCCCAACCCCTTGTTTCTCACTCTCTCTCTCTCTCTCTCTCTCTCTCTCTCTCTCTCTCCTCCTCTATCTTTTTCTGTGTTTATATTAATAGTTTCATCCATGCCTGAATGAGAGGACATTTTCCTTTGATCACTGCAAAGCCATGTTGATAATAGTTAATGCTGAAAATGTCAGTAACACTTATCTTTCACTATTCATGGCTTAGGTCAGATTGCTTGCATAAAGGGATTCACTAATCATGTTTTGTTCGAGAGGGTGGTGATCCTGTGGGAATGTTCCCACCGGACACCATACAGATGGTGCAGAATAAATTCATCAGGGCTACCTTAGAACCAACCTACAGAATAAAGTGTCACAGCCTGTTACACAATGCATGTTGGTAGACCAACACAGCAAACATAAAGTTATGTGTTTATATTTCGCAAGGATGCAATGAAAATGAAGGTAGGAAGTGAGCAACAGAGACATTTAGAAATAAAGAGTCAAGATTCATTGACTGCAGGTCATTTATTATTTATTTTTATTGGCTTACTTGTTGTTATTTACTTTTCATGAGCACATTAGTCCCATTAGGTATAGCTTATTTCCTTAGGAGACCCAAGGTAAAATTCACACTGACTAGGGGAAATTTGACTAAGACACAGTGGTAGTTCTCCTGCTCTTGTGATAAAGGCTGTGCAATCTTTTGCACTGACACAGACCACCAGCCTAGGCAGACAGCACATAGGATGGTACCCTAGGAATTCAGCACCCCCTTATGGTCACTACAGGGTCAGTAATGGAAAAATAAATTGAAGCGTCTGGTATGGAAAAGAACCAACAGCCTTCTAAACTAAAGGTAGGCAAATATAAAAGTCTTTCAGCTTTTCCCGGTTAGGGGTCACCACAGTGGAACTCCGGTCCGCTCATGATTGGCAGTGGATTTTATGGTGTCGAGTTGCCAGCCCGACGCCCAACCTTCAATGAAGACACACCCATTCACGCTCGCACCTACCTGCATGTCTTTAACATCACTCGACCGTGGGGAGGACAAGCAGACTCCACACAGAAGGTGCTCCAGCTGAGAATCGAATAGGAGAACCTCTTCCTGTGAGGTGACAATGCTAACTGCTGCACCATCACAGCTTAAAGGTAAGTAAATATAATGGAAATATTTCCATTATTAAAGGTAGGCAAATATAATGGAAATAAATTAATCACTATGAAATTATTAGCGAATCTTGTTTTGGAAGTATACCTGACAGTGCCTCTTCTCCAAACGTGCATGTATGTAACGCAATGTGTGACAAGTGCACGTGTGTAACACAATGTGTGACAAGTGTACGTGTTTAGTGCAATCTATGACAAGCGTATGTGTGTAACACAATGTGTGATATGTGTACGTGTGTAACACAATGTGTGACAAATGTGTGTAACATAATATGTGACAAGTGTACATGTGTAATGCTATGTGTGACAAGTGTACATGTGTAACGCAATGTGTGACAAGTGGACTAAATGTAAGGTGGAATAGGGATGATACAATGGAATCAGGAGCACTAGGATTTATGATTGTTCTGGGGTCTTGTTCTTGTACTACGTATATTGAATTATTATGAATACAGGCTTTATGCAAATAATTACTCTTTCTTTCTAGTGACTAATTACCTGAGAAATGAAACAGGGCACATAGCTTATAAAGTTTGACAACTTAAGTGGTTTATCTGGAAGAGACATGAATTATTACTCTGTCCTAGAACCTGCATCTGTAGTAGTGCTTCGTTAAAAGCCTGCATATGTGTGCTTTGTCTCCGTGCTTAAAGAAGTAGAGTTACTGTGCTGGTTAATGAATTAGCGCTCTGTATTAGAACCTGTATTAATGGTCTCCTGTGCTTAAAACATGAAACTACAGAGTTAGGTTGTAAAATGTTATATTTGCGCTCTGTCAGGGGCTCGAATATGTGAGCAATGTCTCTGTGCTTATTTTGCCAAACACCCTCTGTTTTTCGACTAATACCAGCTGTTTAATAACTGTAGTCATTCCAGCTAAGCCTAGTGCCTGATATTTAACTAGAAGCATGTTTATTTTTGTTTATGATGCTAATTCCTATTTATGAAGTGTTTTTAAGTGTCTGAACTATTGATATGTTTCTTCTACCCAACCCACCCCACTAAATACTCTGTATTTTTGTTTCCCGTAGCTCTCTCCCCTGTTTCTGCACCTTAACATTGAATCCCAGACCAAGGCTCTGACACTTTTCTGCTAAATACGGGAATCAGACCTACCTATACTGAGACGCATACCTCGGGAGACTGGAAAGAAAGTATGATAAACTCCCTTTCTGTATAAGTGCAAATAATAATCTGAAATCCTATCTGAACACATTTACCTTATTCCTCCCTGGAATATAGGTATCTGTAACCGGTGTGAGCACAGTACCATGGGAACCCCATGCCCTACACTGATCCTTGCACCCCTCTTATAATTACACCTTAGCTATCTCTCTATCCCTATATAATACTACTTAGCTAACTCCCTGCAAATTAACAGAAACTTTCAATTTCTTGAAGTAATCCTGAACCATTCTGGCATAGGGATGACTGATAGTTTTTTTTAAGATCAGCAGCTACTCGGTAGGGCTCTGCTCTGTTCGCACTCGCTACACTCGGGCTCCCTTTGTTCTCCTCCCACCCCATTCCCACCCACCCCCCATATCATTTCCTTTATACTTATCCACCTTAACCACACCTCTTCTAACTCCTCCCCAGCCCCTCCTAACTACTTCCTTTCTGACACACCTCTTCCCTATAGCACCTTCCCACACACCACTGCATATCTCTCACCCCTCCTTCCCACTGTCTACACATACTCTAACTTTATATCATGCCTTTCAAACCACAAACATTGCTCCTGATACCAATACTCTGCTTCTTTTACCTCCGCACTTCCTAGCACACACATCTACCCCCACCCTACTTCAACCCAACTAATTGGACCCTAAATCTAAATACTAAACTCCAGGCTCCTCTGCAAACCTGTCCTTCTATCCCAAACTATACTACTCTCCTTCCTAAAATAAAATTATCTCTCCCTCTCCCAACCTCCTCTATGCAGAAAAAAACATCTCTCCACTTAAACAATTACTCTACTTCAAACCTCTACTTCTATCAGGAGACATCCATCCTAACCCAGGCCCCTCCCACCCTACCCTGAACAATAATCCTCTTGTACAAAACTCAACCAGCCTCACTCCCTCAAAAAGCAAGTATCTTTCTGCTCTATCAACCTCAGGAGTGTAGTAAATAAAGTTCAGGACTTCCATGCCTGGTTAGCTAGCTATACTCCAGACATAGTCACCCTAACTGAAACTTAGCTGAAACCATACAATCAAGATAGTGAAATTACCCCACCTGGCTATAACATCCTTAGACTTGACAGACAAAAGAAACAAGGAGGCGGTGTAGCCATACTCTACCCTGATCACCTCTCTATAACTAGTCCAATCCTCCCCCTACCCTCTTTCTCTATTGCTGAACTCCTACTTGCCAGTGTTAAACTTAACAACTTCACCACCATAACTGTTGTAGCAATTTATATCCCCCCCTGGAGACAATATTAGCATACTCGAGAACATCCTATCCCACCTCTCTCAGACCATCCATAATGAAACCATCATACTAGGGGATGTCAACATAGATTGGCTCTCAATACAAACTCCCAATACTACCTCTTGCATCAACTTACATGGATTTGAGCAGCTAATCACTACCCCCACCTATATTAACAAATCACACCTTCCACAGTCTCTTCTGGACTGGATGTTGGTTGTCTCACCCCCAAAACTACCATAACCCTCACACTCTACCAAATGCCCTTAGTGACCACTGCCCTATCACAGTAACCAGACATACTCCCCATTTCACCAGACCTTTCAAGTTTATGACTTCCCACAAAATCCCATCTTTCAGTCTCGACTCTTTCATTGACCATCTCTCTAGAATTAACTGGTCCCATCTCACTACTCTCCCTTTAGATGAGGCTGTCCACTCTTTCAACTCCACCTTTCTTCACATCCTCAACTCCCTTGCTCCTCTCCGTGCAATAAGAATCAAATCTAACACCGCTCCTTGGCTGACCAAATCTACACGAACCCTGATGAAAAACCATGACAGGATATGGAAATTATGGACTACAACTAAGACCCCCTTCTCTCCTACAGACCTATAAAGAGCTTAGGAATCAAATAAAAAAAATGATCAACAAAGACAAGACTAACTTCTATGCAAACCCTCCCACTACACTAAAATTAGACCCCAAAAAATTAATTCTGGAACACAATCAATCATATACTACATCCAGGAAACCCTTTCCCTCCAAACCCATGCCAAAATAAAACTCCAGAGGAAACTGCCACTACACTTAACAATCATTTTATTGACTCAGTAACTACCATAATACATGCTCTTCCCCCTAGGAAAAATGCTAATAACTCCACAATCTCTACTTCTCCTCCATATCCTTCTAACTCTTTTTCCCTTAAATCTGTTTCTGCTAACTATATTAAATCCTTATTCTCCAAACTCAAACCCTGCTCCCCCTCAGCTGATAATCTACCTTCCTATTTCCTACAGATTGCTGCTGAACCCCTAGCCTATCCAGTTTCCATCCTAATTAACCGATCTATCTCTGAATCATATGTCCCAGCAATATGGAAGTCATTCTTCACATTACCTATACACAAAGGCGGTAATTCTTCTGCTATATCAAACTTCAGACCAATTACTATACTGTCTCCCCTCTCTAAGATTCTAGAGAAATGCATTCACAGGCAGATAATGCAGTACCTTCTACAAGAGAGCCTTCTAACACACACACAACATGAATTCTGTCCCAAACACAGTACTACAACTGCACTAATATCCTTCATCAATACTGTATCACTGGCCCGTGACAACAATAATCTAGTTTCATGTCTGTTCCTTGACCTCTCCAAAGCCTATAACACTGTCTCCCATCCCCTCCTCTTGGACAAACTCTCCCATTTAAAATTCTCTCCTCCCACCATATCCTGGTTTTCCAGCTATCTCTCTAACTACCAGCAAGCTGTTAAATGGCATTCTGCACTATCCCCCCCTTAACGTGCCAATGGGAGTCCCCCAAGGATCCTTACTTGGGCCACTGCTCTTTAATATTTTCACTAACCTACTTTACACCTCTTGTCCCCACTCTACACTTGTACAATATGCAGACGATTCAACTGTCATCACCATTGCAGACAATCCATCTGACCTCTACACTACTACCCAAGCATCGTTCAATACCATAGATACATGGCTTTGTGATAACAAATTAATTCTCAACCCTAAGTAAACTAAGCTCCTACTCTTCCTCCCAAAAAAAAACCTCATCAATCTCAAAACTACATTTTCCACCCTATCAAGCAATAGCACTATCATTACTGCTGAACCCAGCACTAAACTGCTGGGAGTCATAATAGATGATCAGCTTAAATTTGATCTCCAAGGCACTAATTCTATCAAAAAGACTCACCGGAAACTTGGACTCCTTTATCACAACAAGAGACATTTAACCAGCACAGCCAGAATAACTCTCTCCCATACATTTCTTCTTCCCACCCTTCTTATAGCTGTCAGTTATTCACAAACCTTAACACCACACTCATTACAAAACTTGAAACTACCTATAATAAGGTGGCCAGATTTGCTGCAAACCAAACCTACAAATCTCACCACTGCCTATCCCTTAAACAATTGGACTGGCTCGAATTCCCTCATTTTCTCCTACTACATCAACTACAAATTATCCACTCCATCCTCTATCTACCATCTTTCTGTCCTAGCCTTCTATCTATAATATCTAAATATTCCCCAACAAGGATACTATGTAGCTCAGACCAAGACTTCCTACAGATTTATAAACCCAAAACCAAAACAGGATGTTTACTCTATAACTATAACCCTGCTGCAACTTGGAACCAACTACCCCATGAAATTAGTTCCCTTGACAGTACCAAGCATTTCAAGCTAGCCACTCGGAGATACCTAACAAACAAATGGTCCTGCCACTGTAGTCATTCTCCCTGAAATTACCCTACCCCAGCTTTTAATACCTCCTCCTCCATCAGTCCTCATATTCTTATTTCCCTGTTGTCCCACTATATCCTTCCCTTCTATTCCTTCTCCCTCATTTTCCTCTCCTGCCCTGTCTATCATAATAAACGTCTACCCCTCTGTCTCACTGTTTAACCCCTTCATCCTCATGCTTTTCCTTTTGTACTTAGACTATATATAACCAAACAGGAATTATGAACACATTATTCCTTTAATGACATTGTACCCGAGTGCTTTCTGTATGATGTATTGTAAATGCTGTCTTGTTAACTGTTTGTTTAGTTGCAAATGATAATTTCTTAACTGTCTGTATGTAAAATTCAAAACTCACTGTGGAGCTTTTCTCCCCAAGTCTCCACTGAAAACAAGCCAAACGCTCAGCTGGACTAACCCGGTTAACACATGTAAAATAAATAATAAATAAATAAGTTTTGTCTTAGGAAGACAGTTGATAGTGAAATACATTAAACATCTTGTAATATTTTAGAAAACAGAAAGCTTAACATGATACTGTAAAAGGTGTGACTGAGGAAATCCTTTTTTTTTTTCAAAAACTGTATACAAACATCATATTGACAATATTATATGAATAAATATTTTATCACATAAAATCATTTTCATATTTTATATAGCACAAATTGTACTAGCCATCTAGTCATGGGTACTTCCTCAGAAGTTTTCCCAGGAAGAATCCCCTTTTCTTCCAAAATATATTACAGGATGTTTTAAGAGTTATTTAAAGTAAAAGAACAATAAATACATATTTAGTAAGGTCATGGTGCCCTTAAAATTCAGCACCTCAGAACTGCAGAGGACCACTGCGCTACTTAGTGATGTTTCTAATGGAATCCATTTTGTGCTGGTATTCTTCTGAATAAGAAATAGCCTAAACATGATTATGCCCTATTTTCAGTGGGTCATTACTTAACATTGGTGACCATGTAATTGTTATCATGTTTAATATTTGTCCTGAAATAAATGTCACTTTTTCTATTGTATGATACTCTGTTTTTTTTTTTTCTATAGGATTGCTAGGGTAGTCCAATCTTATTTTACTGTTAATTTAGGTCAGATTTATAAATTTCCATTTACTTATATATTTAACTGGTAGGTGAAGTGGTCCATTAGATTTTTTCAACCACATGGCAGACAGAGTGATAAAAGTACATTTTGCAGTTTTTACTTAGATAAGTGTATGAATCATGCAGCCAGATAAGGGAGGGGGAATGCTTGTCATGAGTTCGAATGATTACATAAACAAAATGTTTTCCATTCTTTTTTCTGATGTTTATGAGGAAATTTCCTTAAATGAGATGAATGGGGCCCTTCATAGAATTGATTTGGCACTTGAGGATCTTTTTCTCAACAATCAGATTTCCCTGGGTGATTTGGAGTATTTAAAAGTCCAGTTTCCTAGAGCACCCACTATTTTTGGACTCCCCAAGGTTCACAAATGTCTGGTGGAACCTCCCTTGAGGCAAATTGTTGATGCCAAAGGCTCCAAGACATTCTTTATTGCCAAATACATTGACCATGAGACTAAAAATGTGTTTAAAAAATGATTCTACATTGTTGAGAGACTCATGGGATTTCTTATCTAATGTTAATGACTGCATTTATAGGGATGACATTCTGTTTGTATGTATTGATGTTAAAGATTTGTATTCCAGCATTCCACATGAGGTTGGAATTAACTTTTTTTTTTTCAGTTTTCAGCTTTGCCTTCTGAATTAGGGCATGATAAAAGTTTGGTTTTGAGCAGTTTGATGGAAATGGTGTTGCAAAATAATTTCATCAGTTTTGAGGGCCATTTATTCAAGCAGAACCATGGAGTTGCCATGGGTGGTGCATGTGCACCAGTGTTTGCAAACACTGTCATGGCCTTTTGGGAAACTAATTTTGTTTTTACATCTAACTTTAAGGACAGCTGGTGTTTATATAAACACTTTATTGATGAAATTATTATTTTTTGGCATGACAACAGGGAAAGACTTGATGACTTTTTTTGAATTTATCAATACATCTACAGATTTTTTATGATTCACCATGTTGGTTGATGCTGCACAGGTCAATTTCCTTGATGTCACATTGTCTAAGAACTGAGGTTTGAATCCACACTATTTAGGAAGCCCACTCATTCCAATTCCTATTTGCATTTCCAGAGCTGGCATCCTATGCATCAAAAGAAGGCCATTGTCAAAGGCCAATGTGTCAGGTTGTCAGTCAAGAAACACAATTTCTTGTTGAATGTAGCAAGTTATTGGATATGTTTCTGAGGAGGTGTTATCCACAAGACTTTTTAACAGAAAATTTTATGGAAGTCAAGAGGAAGAGGTTGAATGGGTTTTATACTCCCCTTTTGGGCAATTCACGAGTTCAATTTGTCAACACCATGGATTTTGTCTCTAATTCTACTAGTGTGCCTTATAGCAAGGCAATGATTCTACCATTCAATTTGCAATTAAGGGAAATCAAGCATATCATCACAAAATTTTGGGAGATTTTTAGATGTGACTTGGAAGTGTTTAACAAAGTGGGTGACCGGCCTGTTATTGTTTATCAGAAAGTCATTTGTTTTAAAACAATGATTGAAAGAATTTCTTCCAAGCCCATCATTGGGAAAATGAACAAATGTGGTCATTGCTCCCAAAGCAAATTTATTTTTGAGGGCATGGAATGTTTTATACATGGGTATGGTAACATCAGGTATAAAAAGAAATTTAATTGTGACAGCAAGGGTATTATTTATGTTGCTCTTTGCCAATGTTGTACAAGTTTTTATATTGGCAAAACTATTAGACAATTCAGGTATAGGATTTACCAACATAATTATGACATCAGTAAAAAGGATGAGCGGAATGCCCTTTACAGACATCTTAAGAATTTTCCAACTCATTTTTTCAAGTTTTCCATTATTGATAGTGTTGAGTTTGATCCTAGAGGTGGTCCCCGTGATATTGTCCTTGAATATTTGGAGCTTAAGTGAGAGCTCAGATGCAATGCTGGACGATCCCCAGGTCTCAACGATGTCATTTCCATTGTTAGCTTTCTTAAGCTTAGATCCATGCTAGCCATATAAGTACATACTTTCCTGCTGCTATCTGTTTTTTATATGTTTTTTACATATGTTTTTACATGTTTTTTACTATATCAGCACAGTTTTTGTATTTTTCTACATCATTTTGAATTTGTAATTTTTTTATGCATTTATCTATTAGTGTTGCATTAATTCATTTTTTTATGTGTTAATTAATTTATTAGGGTGGGTTTTCTGGGTATTTAGCTGACTGTGTAGTGTGTTTCTTTATTCTGAAGAAGTCCTGCCATTTGGCAGATGAAGCTAACAATTTCATTAAACGTGTTGGTGGAATTCCTGTGGTTGCCTTTTGTGTTTTACCTAGATAAGTGCAATAGTAGTAGTATTAATAATAATAATAATAATAATAATAATAATAATACAGTACAGTGATATAAAGTAATACATACAAATCAAAAGTAATAAAAAAGCAAAATAAAGTTCTACTACGCAAGTTTAACTTTTTCTGCTACTTTACATCTTCAGTAAAGTCAAACAAACATACCAATGTTGACTTGTGCATAATATAGTACTCTTATAAGAAGACAGATAATATAGTTTTAGTAAATATTTAGCACTATTTATACTATTGAAGAATAAGTAGATACATAGATAGATAGATAGATAGATATAGATATTTTATTGTATTCAAGCACATTCTTAGTTGTTATAGCAACTATGTAATAACATGATATACTTTTTAGTAGTTCTGGATATTGCTTTGTCTGTGGTAAAACAATAAAACAATCTAAATTGTTCGATGTGGTTACTGCAAAATTCCAGTTTCTGTTTATTTCTTAAACTCCTACAGTGTAGATGGTAGCATCTCATATAGTCATACACATGAAAACACTACTACAGGAAATAAATACATAGTTAAGCTAACACTAGCGAGGGCAGTCACCTGACTTTCATAACAAGACTCGGTGATAGACCACAACAGAGGAATGGCTGTGCAGGAGTAACAGATCGTAATAAGCCAATGCAGAGGGCACCAGAGAGTAAGTCTACCTTCTAAACTACGATTTGAAATGGGAAGTTTGATAAGCAAACTGAGGAATTGAAGGGGGCAATGCATTACAAACCTTGGGGCAAGAGACTGACAGAGATTAGAGACCAACTTTTATTTGGTCCCAAACCAAAAGCTAATCTTCCTTTCATATTTCCATGATTTCAAAACAATGCTTAAGTAGAAAGCATGCAAGTGCGTGTGTGTCTATGTGTGTGTTTGTGTAGTTGGGCGGGGGGGTGTTAAATATCAAGTCACACATTTGTGTAGAATACTTAGTAGTGTGATTCCAAAACAATGCTTTAGCAGAAGACTGCGTGTGTGTGTGTGTGTGTGTGTGTGTGTGTGTGTGTGTGTGTGTGTGTGTGTGTGTGTGTGTGTGTGTGGCCATATGTTAATTTGAAGATGATAGTCTCAAACTGTTTTATAGGCTATGTGCAGAAGATGTGATAAATCATTTTAGAACATTGCAGTGTTACTGATATAAAACATGGAGTTGTAACTAAGTCTCCCACATCTGTCCACTTTCACCATACTCTCACCTATATTAATGCTGCCTGCAGGATGGGTAACACTTACATGGTCATGTTAGTAGATATATTACCCACAAAAGTGGATGCAAAAGATTATTCATCTAAGACAGAAAGTTGTGGACTATCTAAACAGCCATGAAGTAAGAAAACACTCAGAAATTCTCAGTACATCTACCTCCCATGCAAACATTGATACCGCCCACCTGGTACAGAAAGCCAGCCAGATCAGCTATGCTCATTTCTAGCTCAAAACTTAAGAATCTTGGACTTAGAATATTTCTGTAAAATCACAAATTTCAAAAAAGCATTCAGGGCTCAAAACATTTCCCAAGACTGGGGTGAGCATTTATACCAGAGTGCAAAGGCAAAGATGCTTCATTCCCAATCCAAGTTTCCCCAGTTGCCCTCCCCCTTATAAATATTTCTCTGTTTCCACCCGTTTCTGATTAACCAGTCAAATTCTTGAACAACAGCAGTTCCTAATGCTAACAAAATTAGTCATGCAACTAGAAGATACTAACCCTTATAAACTCGGCCTGTTTTGACCTACCACATGATATCTCTGTTGTGTACTACATCTGTTCTGTAGAAGGTACTGACTGATTTGCAAAACTGCATACTTCAACACCTAATTACAGCACTGCCCATGATGCACTAGAAGCTTCTGGAAGTTTTATTGCATTATGAACCTTACAATCTGTTCTCGCATACACCAGTCATCGAAATAAATAATAGTCATCATGCAACAACAGCCCCCACCCCCAAGAAGCAAAAAATATATATTTTTTTATGAAGACCTATATTTGTCTGTGGAGATGTTCATTCAAATCCTGGATCTGCTAAGCCCAATTTTCTTTGTGACCACTCCAAACAAAACTGTACCTGTCAGAGTAACGCCAGAGAGCATCAGTGGTCATCTTCCCATTTTTGCCATTTGCTCCCAAGTTAGACTCAGAAGGGAACATCATTACAACATGATTAAAAAGTCTCCATTACCTCCTTCCTGATCCTCAGGGATTAGTTCTTGGTTACCTCCTCTTCACTAACTTTGCAAATCTGAAGCAAACCATTCATTTCCTCTTCTTTTCTTTTGCTTTATCAATGCTTTCCTTTCCATTCTCTATAGTATGCACCCCTCAGAAGGGTAAACTATGAAATAAAATCACTAATGGTTCAGCAAGAGCATATCTTGAAATTATACCAAAGCACGAAGAATAACAACAATAAAACACAATCAAAGGAATTGTATTTGTTTGTTCATTCTCAGGTTTTCATTTAATCTATCTCAGCGTTGCAGGTGAGGCAGGGCCTAGCCTGGCATTCCATTGGTAGAAGGCAGAGAAGCTAATCCTACAGAAGATGTCAGTCCATTAAAGGGTATACACACATGGGTCTAGGATTAATCACTGAAAGCACATTTCACTGAAACACATTTGACTTTGCACAATTCACTGAAAGCTCAGTTCACTGAAAACACAGTTCACTGAAACACAGTTCAGTGAAAGTTATATGTGGCCTTTTCCCCACTATTGTGTGACCCTGGTAGTTAGTATATATAGTAAGGGGGGATGTTATGGGCAGTGCCCCTCACAATGGGGGGTGTAGAGGGCGTAGCCCCCCACCTATTATAAATATTTTGAACTATATACATGGATACTTGCAATTCCAATAAATTACTCTTTTCTGAACTTAATATATATGCCCAAAATATGTGGGGGGCTACCCACACCCCCCGATGTGGGGAGCAGTGCCCCCCACACCCCTCTTACTATATATACTAACTCCAGGGTCACACAACAGTGGGGAAAAGGCCATATATTACTTTCAGTGAAATGTGTTTCAGTGAATTGAGTTTTCAGTGAATTGAGCTTTCAGTGATTTGTGCACAGTCATTTGACTTTCAGTGAAATGTGCTTTCAGTGAATAGTCCTAGACACATACACACACACACACACACACACACACACACACACACACACACACACACACACACACACACACACACACACACACTCATACACAAAGGCATGTACACCAACATTACATTACATTACCTAAGACATTTCTTTGGGATTGGGAGAAAACCACAACACCCAAGAAAAAACTCATGGTGGCAAAGGAAGACCATGAATACTCAGCACAGAAGGCACCCCAATCAACAACCAAGTGCTTTGAACCAGCAGTGCTAATTACTGCGCTGTCCTCAAAGGAAGTTCATAACAAAGTTAAAGTCATGTTACTGACTAGTAAGAGGAAGTTGTTTGATGCACAGCAGACTGTTCATAGGCACAGTCCACAGCAGTTCTACAACTGTGTAAAACCAACAAAGTGCCTCAGCATAGTCCCCTGCCTAATGCAAGCTATTGTGAAGTAACTATCATTTTCAGTGTATTTTCTATAGTTACCAGATGTACAGCCTTAACCAGAAACAGTGACGTTCTGGTCACAACTCCAAGTAAGATCTCTCCAATCATTTTGTCAGCTACTCCTATTTAACTAGTATGGAAGCTGCTCAGTACATGAAAACAAACTCTGCCTCTGCTGATAATGTGCTGTCAGAACACCTAAAACTATCAACAGAAGCCATTGCATACCCTGTCGGGCTCCTCACTAACCAAACAGTTAGTAGTACCTGTTTCTAAAAATCTGGAGATACCCTATAGTCATTCCTTTTCGCAGAGGAAAGAACTCTGCCAGGCGTAAAAAAAGTCTTCCCTTTTGGTCTTTTATCTGACCTGTCAAAACTCCTTGAGAGGTGTATTCATGCACCTCCAGCATCACATAGGCTCCCTACTGAATTCTCAAGACTAGCTTGCCGAGTTCAAAGATACCAAAAAAAGACTGAATGTGCAAAAGAAGAGCAGATAACAGGTGTCATTACTTCTCCTTTAAACTTTTTTTTATTTTTTACCAAGGGCAACCCCCACCCACCCACTGCACCACCTGATGTGAGTGGCAAGCCCTCCACCCCTCTCCCAAATTTGTACATACCAAATCCAAGATATTATACCTCAGAGAATAATGGCAATCAGTGTATGTATATTTATTTATTTATTTATTTATTTATATTTATTTATTTATTTATTTATTTATTTATTTATATATATATATATATATATATATATGGGTCCCCTACAAAAGATCTAAAACCCATAACATCAAATTTCATAACATCTAACAGTACAAATCACATGAAAATAACACCCCCTTCACATATAGTGACACCAAACTACCAAACACACTTTTTCCTACGTTTCTGCAGGGGGGCTTGATACAGTGGGGTTAGGAAATTAACTTTTTCCTACTGTAATACAATCTTGGAGTTTGTATATTTAATTTATGGGGGGTGCAGGGGGAATTGCCCCACTGTAGAAACGTAGTAAAAAGTGTGTTTGATAGTTTGGTGTTGTTATTTGTGGAGGGGATGTTATTTTCTTGTGATGTGTAGTAGTAGTAGATGTTATGAAATTCAATGTTATGGGTTTTAGATGTTATGAAATTAGATGTTATGGGTTTTAGATGTTTCAAAGTAGAAACTCAAAGAAGCAAGGCACGCACGGTGGACTGTGGTGCATGGTCCAAACCAAAAATGCAAAACCAAAAGGGACCAGCACACACGACAGCAGATTTAAGAAATAAATTGAATTTTATTTGGAGGTAGCTAAAAAGCTGCCTGCCATAAAAAGTAACAGACCGGTTTCGGCTGGTAAAGCCTTTATCAATGTTATATATTCTGTTTCCAAAAAGTTGATTTACAAAACACCATCACATCCTGGTACTCTTTATATTCACTTGATTTAAAGTGGTATACTCCTGACACAAATAAACTTGCTGATTTGAACACAGTCAAAGCTTGGAACATATAAAGACTCCCATATAGTAAGCTTGTTAAATTTAATCAAACATAAAAATCTGAGTTCCTTGAAATAATTTAAATTAATCATTGGTTGCAAAAATGCAAATACATTATATTATACAAAGCCATAAAGTAGCTTGTATTTTATCCAGGGCTCAGTTAAAAGTCTGAATGTATAAGACATAATATATACTATATAGTTTGAGCCCAAATGACTGACCATATGTAACTTGAGATCTGTCTTAATATCACGGGGGTACAAATATCTATAGCTAACACATAAGTATGTACAATATTTATAGATTTATTGCCTAGAAGTACCATCATGTACTTCATATTCATTCAATCCTGGTTTGAAAAAAGCACCAAGATTTGTGATCCACTTACTTTCCATGTTGTTTAGTCTGGTATGCCATCCCATCTTGAAATTCCTGTGAAGTTGGATTTTGTCTATAATGACAAACCTGGACGAGGCACCTGTGTGATTTTTGCTGTGTTTGTATAAAGCATTTGTTATTTGTCTATTTCTTATGGAACTTAAATGTTCACTAATTCTTATTCTAATGGGTCTAGAGGTCTGACCAACATAAAAGGCAGAACAGGTACAGTAGGCCAAATAAATAACCCAATCAGAGCTGCAATTTGCAAAAATATTGATGTTGTAGACCTTAGAAGTATTTTTGCTAGTAAATTCTTTAGTTTTGCAAATGTGCTGACATGCACTACAATGTCCACATGGATAGCAGCCCACTAGAGGGTCCCCAAAAAGTGTTGTTTGTATTGTAGAAACTGGTGTGAATCTTTTATAATGTGTTAAGTGAGAGTGGATAGTACGTCCCCTTCGATTAGAAAAAGCACATGTATCTGGGAGAATATCATTGAGAAATGGGTTTGATTTTAATATGACCCAATGTTTGCTGACTATCTGTCTAAACCTAGATGTATTGTTGCCATAAGTGGTGACTAATCTGATGGGTTGTTGGCTTTGGGTTACATCATCCTCTTGTGATCTATTATATTTTAATAGATCCGATCTTCTTTTGGTTTGGATTTGGGTAACCGTATTCGTTAAATGTACAGGATTGTATCCTCTATCCATAAATCTTGCTGTTAAATCCTGTGTTTGTACAGAATATTCTACATTTGTGGAGCATATTCTTTTGAGTCGCAAAAATTGAGACTTTGGGATGTTGCTGATGATGTGGCGGGGGTGAGAACTGGTGGCATGAAGTAAAGTGTTATATTGTGGAAATTTTGTGTGTATGGATGTGGCTAAAGTATGGTTAGGTAATCTTTTAATGGCAACATCCAAAAAAACTATTTCATGATATCCGGTGTTGGCTGTAAAATGTATGTCAAAGGGATTGTTATTTAGGTATGCAACAAATTTAGATAATTCATCCATACCTGCCCGCCACACCAACCAGCAATCATCCAGATATCTCCGCCAAATATCCAAATTGCCAATGTGAATATTATGTTGGACATCATATATGAAGGCCTGTTCAAAATATCCCATAAACAAATCTGCGTAAATCGGGGCAAAAGATGCACCCATGGCTGTCCCTTTGATTTGCCAATATGGGTTGCCTTCAAAATAAAAGATGTTTTTTTGTAGTACATATTCTGTAAGTTTAATCAAGAAATTGTTAAATGCAGTAGAATATAAATTGGATTGAATTAACCAATGAGTCACCGCCATAATCCCAGCCTTGTGAGGAATACTAGTATATAAAGAGGATACGTCCAATGTGCATAACAGCCAATCCTCTTCCAACTGAGAGTCTTCAATAATATTCACCAAATCGGAAACCAGTTGATCTTTGAGAGTAAGACTCATCTGAAAAAAATATCTTAAGATTAAGAGTTCTACAAAAGTTGTTAATGTCCTCCATTAAAAAATGTTCAGGAACAGGTGATGTTGGTACTTACTCTCAAAGATCAACTGGTTTCCGATTTGGTAAATCGAAATTTATACCACCTATGGACAAGCATGTCTCCATATTTAAAGATTGTGTTATGAAGGATTTACACTTTTCCAACAACTATACATGTAATCGTAGCAATCTCAATCAGGCTGAAAGATTAGCACTTTCACAACTACAACAGAATAAGGGCATAGTCATCACTCCAGCGGATAAAGGGGGAGGTATTGTTGTAATGGATTATTCCAAATACAAGGACGAGGCACTTAAACAGTTATCTCAATCACAATTCTATATACAGATGGTAGTGGATCCCACTTCTAACTTCAAATCTGAGATTGATTCCTTCATAGATTTGGCAGTAGAGCAGGGCATTATTACTCCACAAGATGCTAGGCAACTTAAGGTAATTGAACCAATGCCACAATACCTATATCTAATACCAAAAATACATAAAGATCTATTCAACCCATCAGGCAGACCTATAGTATCAGGTCGAGGATCACTCACAGAACCCTTATCTGCCTTTCTCACAGAACATCTGAAACCACTATTGAGTATGGTTAGATCACGTATTCAAGACACCACAGAGTTTTTGAATATTATTGAAGACTCTCAGTTGGAAGAGGATTGGCTGTTATGCACATTGGACATATCCTCTTTATATACTAGTACTCCTCACAAGGCTGGGATTATGGCGGTGACTCATTGGTTAATTCAATCCAATTTATATTCTACTGGATTTAACAATTTCTTGATTAAACTTACAGAATATGTACTACAAAAAAACATATTTTATTTTGAAGGCAACCCATATTGGCAAATCAAAGGGACAGCCATGGGTGCATCTTTTGCCCCGATTTACGCAGATTTGTTTATGGGATATTTTGAACAGGCCTTCATATATGATGTCCAACATAATATTCACATTGGCAATTTGGATATTTGGCGGAGATATCTGGATGATTGCTGGTTGGTGTGGCGGGCAGGTATGGATGAATTATCTAAATTTGTTGCATACCTAAATAACAATCCCTTTGACATACATTTTACAGCCAACACCGGATATCATGAAATAGTTTTTTTGGATGTTGCCATTAAAAGATTACCTAACCATACTTTAGCCACATCCATACACACAAAATTTCCACAATATAACACTTTACTTCATGCCACCAGTTCTCACCCCCGCCACATCATCAGCAACATCCCAAAGTCTCAATTTTTGCGACTCAAAAGAATATGCTCCACAAATGTAGAATATTCTGTACAAACACAGGATTTAACAGCAAGATTTATGGATAGAGGATACAATCCTGTACATTTAACGAATACGGTTACCCAAATCCAAACCAAAAGAAGATCGGATCTATTAAAATATAATAGATCACAAGAGGATGATGTAACCCGAAGCCAACAACCCATCAGATTAGTCACCACTTATGGCAACAATACATCTAGGTTTAGACAGATAGTCAGCAAACATTGGGACATATTAAAATCAAACCCATTTCTCAATGATATTCTCCCAGATACATGTGCTTTTTCTTACCGAAGGGGGCGTACTATCCACTCTCACTTAACACATTATAAAAGATTCACACCAGTTTCTACAATACAAACAACACTTTTTGGGGACCCTCTAGTGGGCTGCTATCCATGTGGACATTGTAGTGCATGTCAGCACATTTGCAAAACTAAAGAATTTACTAGCAAAAATACTTCTAAGGTCTACAACATCAATATTTTTGCAAATTGCAGCTCTGATTGGGTTATTTATTTGGCCTACTGTACCTGTTCTGCCTTTTATGTTGGTCAGACCTCTAGACCCATTAGAATAAGAATTAGTGAACATTTAAGTTCCATAAGAAATAGACGAATAACAAATGCTTTATACAAACACAGCAAAAATCACACAGGTGCCTCGTTCAGGTTTGTCATTATAGACAAAATCCAACTTTTCAGGAATTTCAAGATGGGATGGCATACCAGACTAAACAACATGGAAAGTAAGTGGATCACAAATCTTGGTGCTTTTTTCAAACCAGGATTGAATGAATATGAAGTACATGATGGTGCTTCTAGGCAATAAATCTATAAATATTGTACATACTTATGTGTTAGCTATAGATATTTGTACCCCCGTGATATTAAGACAGATCTCAAGTTACATATGGTCAGTCATTTGGGCTCAAACTATATAGTATATATTATGTCTTATACATTCAGACTTTTAACTGAGCCCTGGATAAAATACAAGCTACTTTATGGCTTTGTATAATATAATGTATTTGCATTTTTGCAACCAATGATTAATTTAAATTATTTCAAGGAACTCAGATGTTTATGTTTGATTAAATTTAACAAGCTTACTATATGGGAGTCTTTATATGTTCCAAGCTTTGACTGTGTTCAAATCAGCAAGTTTATTTGTGTCAGGAGTATACCACTTTAAATCAAGTGAATATAAAGAGTACCAGGATGTGATGGTGTTTTGTAAATCAACTTTTTGGAAACAGAATATATAACATTGATAAAGGCTTTACCAGCCGAAACCGGTCTGTTACTTTTTATGGCAGGCAGCTTTTTAACTACCTCCAAATAAAATTCAATTTATTTCTTAAATCTGCTGTTGTGTGTGCTGGTCCCTTTTGGTTTTGCATGTTTCAAAGTAGACCTATACACACACACACACACACACACACACACACACACACACACACACACACACACACACACACACACACACACACACACATCTAAGTCTGGGTTTTCAGTCATTTGTTTTCCACATCTCAGAAATCTGCAAATCAGGTCTAGATATTTCAGATGGTTATTCACCACATCATATATCACAATCAACTCACCAGCACTTACTGTATGTTCTAACCAGGTCATAGTCCAGAAACTGTACTTCAAGATGGAAGCTCAAATGCATGTGCCACATGCAGTTGTCACACCTTGGACATTGCTATCTCTCAAAGCAATCCACTGGTTCATTAGCTATTGTAGATCTGGAAGCTAGGTCATGCTCTGGAATGATGTGATGCCCACATCATAGCTGATACCAACTGGTTCTCCTTGGGGATCAGTTCTTGGTTAACTCCTCTTCACTAACTTTGTAAACAATATGCCCTCCTACTGTGACCCTGCAAATGTCAAACAGTGTGATGATTACATTACATTAATTTTCTTGGCCAGGACAACCTATTCTCTCAGTTTCAAAATAGCTTTGCTATGATTCATGACTGAGTTGAGGAACCTGGTCCTGTACACTGAACTGAGTATATCTGCCAGTAGAAGTGTACTCAGCTCTGTGTACTGAGTACATCTGGCAGTATAAATGTACCCCAAATGAAACCTGATAGCTCCTCCAAATTTTAATTTCTAATGGAAGACAAGGGCCTTGTCTAAATAGTCAGCACAGTGAAAAAAGTCCTAAGTGTTACAAAAGATAAATTAAAATTTGATCAGCACATCAAAAAAGGCAGTTTTCCCATAAAGATTTCTTGGCCAACCGGCCATTTATCATAAGCATGGCTATAAACAAAAAAATCTGTTTTTATATTTTAACTTTATACTGCTGTCCCTCCATCTACCTAATACTGAATAATTGTATGAATATCTCCAAATGTTAACCCTGTTTACTTACTTTGTTATTCATTTGCCCCTATACCCTGGAAAACCTGGAAAAGAGTAGTACATTTTGAGCTATTTCCTCTTACAATTCTAAAAAGGCTATTTTGGAAAAATATTCATATACATAAATATGCTTCTCATATTTTTTGGGTTGTCAGTCTGTACACATTAAATCACACAGTCCTAGATATTTTTGGTATCATTAGCCACAATATTTCTAAGAGACAGTCAGAAAAAAATGTACTCATCTCAGTGTACTGAGTACATCTGGCAGTAGAAATGTACTCATCTCAGTGTACTGAGTACATCTGGCAGTAGAAATGTACTAAGCACAGTGTACTGAGCACATCTGGCAGTAGAAATGTACTAAGCACAGTGTACTCAGTACATCTGGAAGTAGAAATGTGCTAATCTCCTAGGTGAAGGTATAAATGCATTTCAAGACCCTCCCCAAGCTGAAAGTGGTAACTACACCAAAGTTTACACCAAAGCCCTGTACAATCACTTGCATATGTGTATAAACTCGGCTGTACCAGACAGAATCAAAGCCAGAGAGCCCCAAGTAAAATCAAGCTGCCATGGTGGACTTCCAGCAACAACAAACTCTACAATAAATGCAAAAAGTTGCTGTCCAAAAAAACAAACACAAGGACTCAACAATTGAATAGTACCCTCCTCAGCCTTAACAGGCAAATAAGCCAACTTGTCAAATCCTTCAAGAGCTCCTTTTAGAGAAACCTAACAAGTACTGCCAAGGATAACCTTAAGGCCTTTCACAGCTATGTACATAACCTAAAGGGTAGGGCTCAAGCATGTGCAGAACTGATGGCCAACAGACCCCACAGAGATAGCAAACCTGCTAGTAGATAGGTTTGGCAAAAATTCCATTCCTTTATCCCTCCTATCTTAAAACAAACTCTCCCCCCAAACTTCCCCCCACCTTACATATCTGAAGAGCAGGTCCTCAAAGCCCTGTCCAAGGCAAAGAACACGGCCTCTAAGGTACCAGATGACATCTCAAGCTGTCTTCTAAACAGGCTAAAACATGAACTAGCATCACCACTAAGTACCCATTTCAATCATACCCTAACCACAGGCCTTATTCCTGAAGAATGGAGAACAGCTACAGTTATTCTCCTCCACAAAGGTGGCCTAGCAATAGACCCGGGGAATTACAGACCCATAAGACTGACCAGCCTCATCTGTAAGGCCATAGAACATATTATGGACCTCATAAATAAAGACATAGGTGACCTCCAAACCCTGGATCCTTCCCAATTTGGCTTCATGAAGGGCAAATCCTGCCTGTTAAATCTGCTTGATTTCTTTGACAGTGTGACTAAGGTCATTGATGAGGGCAAATCTGTGCACATAACATACCTCAACTTGGCAAAGGCTTTTGACACAATCCCACATTCAGGCATTACTGATAAACTTAGCAAACTGAATATAAACCTCTTTGTTGTAAGATGGATTGCCAATTGGCTCACAAACCAGACACACACTATCAAAGTGGGCGACTCCACATTAACCAGCAGACCTGTTACCAGAGGGGTGCCACAGGGGTCAGTGATGGTCCCCCTACTGTTTGGTATATACTTCTCAGAAGTTCAGTTCAAAACTAAAGGGTTGTGACTGACCAAGTTTGCAAATGACTGCAAACTAGGTGTAATCCTTGAATCCCCAAATGATGTCAGAATACTCCAGGAGGGGCAGAGCAATGACCAGTGTATTAGTCACAGTCTCAAACTGAATGCAGAGAAATGCATCATCATTCCTTTCAGCACAAATAATGTCCCTTCACACTATCAAATCAACAACAATACCCTAAGTACCCATGAAGTGGTAAAGGACCTGGGATCACAGGTTGACCGCGACCTTAACTTCGACCACCACTTGTCTACCATTGTAAGGAAAGCTTTCCACATAGCTCACTTGATTAGTAAACGCATTGTCTCAAGATCAAAAGAGGTTATAACCACCCTATACTCAGCAGTTATCCGGACCATGATTGAGTATGACTCCTCGTTCGGTATGTACCATACTAAGCAGCTGCAGCATTTAGAGAGACATCAGAGGTTTCTAACAAAGATCAAGGGGCTCCAGCATGTGCCTTACACTGTGCAACTAAAGTCCCTGTCACTATACTGTGTATCGTATAGATTTCTTAGGAGAGACTTATGCCTGGTCTACAGAGCAACCCAAGACCCAATCCTAATGAACGTACTGCATATCCGTAAATTAAATGGGTCTATGGCTACCCGTTTCAAGGATTTAAATATGGCCTGCTACTTAAAAAGTACTTGCTGGGAGGGACAGCTTTATCTCCCAGCAACTGCCACATCTTTGGAACAAGCTACCAATTCATGTGAAACAGAGCACGTTTATGACACTGTTCAAGAGGAACCTGGACGAGTGGATGGTGCACCATAAATTCTTACCAGGGATAGCACTCACAACCCACTTGGACATGGCAGTCGTCACTAAATGCAATCATGCGTATTGACTAATACTTCTACAGTATTACATTGGGTTGAAACGGCTAGGCTTAAAATGACCTCTTTGTCGATAATCTAGTAATCTCCTATGATCCTATGATCTCAGTGTACTGAGTACATCTGGCAGTAGAAATGTACTTGGCTCAGTGTACTGAGTACATCTGGCAGCAACCTTTGATCACAGCTGCTTGCTGTTAATTAATGCCTCACTAACTTTATGCATTCAGTGTTCTTTGCAAACATTAGTCTTCTCCATCTAAAGACATATAACAAGTATATATTACAGGATAACTAGATTGTTACTGAACAGTCATAGTCAAACCCGCCACTGTATTTCCCTACAGGAAATTCTGTAGAACTAGGCCATGACCTAACTATAGTTCCTCTGAGGACTACATACTCATATCTATGTGGCTTGCCATTAAACCCTTCATGAAATTAGTTACTCTGTAATCCATTATCTCTTTTACAGAATTTATTCATTTTATTCAGTCGCCAAACTTATAGAGTTGATTTGACTACATGGCATTTGACATTGTATCTTCTAAATGAAGAAGTCATCTTCCTGCACGTCTTTGGCAAGTCTTACACAACATGATATTTTGGAGACTATAAAAATCATTTCACTTGTAACAATATGTACATGTGCAATTGTCCTGTTATCTGACCACTCCTTCCAGTCAATCTCTGTTGTCTGACTTGGACCAAGATTTAATCAGGAGTTGATTAGTACATAAAAAGCACATTGAATACCATATATCTAACAATTTTTCAATGATGATGTAATTTTATAACTTTGCTTAGCACTCTTTAAAGTTCTGCTGTTCTCGGTTTTAAAAACCTGGAACTTTGCCTTGCAGTAGCTTCAGAAATGTTTAGATCAGCCATCCATTTCCTCATGTCACAATTTGCATCCTGCTCTGTGCATAGCTACTAGGTTTATCAGTGTCATTTTAGTTCAGTGTGTTTCTATATTGCAAATTCCATATATACTGTACAGTACAGTATGTGTAATATACTGTATATTGCATATGTAATGTAGAGTACACATACTATATATTGCTTTTTTATATCATATACTGATTATGTATATGCAAACTACATTATCTCGATGCATATATTCGCTGTTTTGCATTTGGTGATCTTTGACAATTGTTTTCTTTCTGTTACTTTGACTTACTGTATATTTCTGATAATGTTTCTGGAGGATTTTTTTGTAGGCCTCTGCTGAAAATTGATTTTGCCCAGTCAGACTTTCCCAATCAAATAAATAATAATTGGGGGTTAGGGCCTCTTTGAGCTTTGATACCAGAGTGTGAGCAAGGAAAACAATCACAGCATTTCCTAGATTACATGGATGGAATATGTCACAATCTATATTAGACAGATTCAACCCTTGAATGTCTTTTTTTGTATACAGATGTGATAGCGTTGCCCCTTGGGACACTTCTCTTACTGAATAGTCCTCCTTTGTGGGTTTCTAACGTTTTGTCATGTTTTAGTGTTTATCTCATATAAGGAAATAATCTGCCACCTGCAATCAGTCAAGAAAGGCAGCAAAAGATATGTTGGCTGTGCCCTACTAAGACAGTTACAGCAAGTCAGCAGCTCTGTATGCCCTACTAAGACAGCCACAGCAAGTCACCAGCTCTGTGTGTCCTACTGAGACAGTTACAGCAAGTCAGCAGCTCTGTGTGCCCTACTAAGACAGTTACAGCAAGTCAGCAGCTCTGTGTGCCCTACTAAGACAGTTACAGCAAGTCAACAGCTCTGTGTGCCCTACTGAGACAGTTACAAGCCAGCAGCTCTGTGTGCCCTACTGAGACAGTTACAGCAAGTCAGCAGCTCTGTGTGCCCTACTGACACACCTACAACAAGTCAGCAGCCCTGTGTGCCCTACTGAGATGGTTACAGCAAGTTAGCAGCTCTATGCACCCTACAGAGACACCTACAAGTCAGCAGCTCTGTGTGCCCTACTATGACAGTTACAGCAAGTCAGCAGCTCTGTGTGCCCTACTGAGATGATTACAGCAAGGCAACAGCTCTGTTTGCCCTACTAAGACAACTACAGCAAGTCAGCAGCTCTGTGTGCCCTACTGAGACAGCTACAGCAAGTCAACAGCTGTGTGTTTCCTACTGAGACAGTTACAGCAAGTCAGCAGCTCTGTGTGCCCTACTGAGACACCTACAACAAGTCAGCAGCCCTGTGTGCCCTACTGAGACACCTACAACAAGTCAGCAGCCCTGTGTGCCCTACTGAGACAGTTACAAGTCAGCATCTCTGTGTGCCCTACTGAGACACCTACAACAAGTCAGCAGCCCTGTGTGCCCTACTGAGACAGTTACAAGTCAGCATTTCTGTGTGCCCTACTGAGATGGTTACAGCAAGTTAGCAGCTCTATGCACCCTACAGAGACACCTACAAGTCAGCAGCTCTGTGTGCCCTACTGAGACAGCTACAGCAAGTCAACAGCTGTGTGTTTTCTACTGAGACAGTTACAGCAACTCAGCAGCTCTGTGCATCCTACTGAGACAGTTACAGCAAGTCAGCAGCTCTCTGTGTCCTACTGAGACAGTTACAGCAAGTCAGCAGGTCTGTGTGCCCTTCTGAGACAGTTACAGCAAGTTAGCAAGTCTGTGTACCCTATTGAGACAGTTACAGCAAGTCAGCAGCTCTATGTGCCCTACTGAGACAGCTACAACAAGTCAGCAGCTCTGTGTGCCCTACTGAGATTGTTACAGCACGTCACAGCTCTGTGTGCCCTACTGAGATTGTTACAGCAAGTCAGCAGCTCTGTGAACCCTATTTTGACACCTACAAGTCAGCAGCTCTGTGTGCCCTACTGAGACACCTACAAGTCAGCAGCTCTGTGCACCCTACTGAGACACCTACAAGTCAGCAGCTCTGTGTGCCCTACTGAGACACTTACAAGTCAGCAGCTCTGTGTGTCCTACTGAGACAGTTACAGCAAGTTAGTGGCTCTGTGTGCCCTACTGAGACAGTTACAGCAACTCAGCAGCTCTGTGTGCCCTACTAAGACAGTTACAGCAAGTCAGCAGCTCTGTGTACCCTACTGAGACACCTACAAGTCAGCAGCTCTGTGCACCCTACTGAGACACCTACAAGTCAGCAGCTCTGTGTGCCCTACTGACACAGTTACAGCAAGTCTGCAGCTCTACCCTACTAAGACAGTTGCACCCAGTCAGCAGCTCTGTACACCCTACTGAGACACCTACAAGTCAGCAGCTCTGTGCGCCCTACTGAGACACCTACAAGTCAGCAACTCTGTGCGCCCTACTGAGACACCTACAAGTCAGCAGCTCTGTGCACCCTACTGAGACACCTACAAGTCAGCAGCTCTGTGTGCCCTACTGAGAAAGTTACAGCAAGTCTGCAGCTCTACCCTACTAAGACAGTTACACCCAGTCAGCAGCTCTGTGTGCCCTACTGAGACACCTACAAGTCAGCAGCTCTGTGCGCCCTACTGAGACACCTACAAGTCAGCAGCTCTGTGCACCCTACTGAGATTGTTACAGCAAGTCAGCAGCTCTGTGTGCCCTACTGAGATGGTTACAGCAAGTCAGCAGCTCTGTGCACCCTACTTTGACACCTACAAGTCTGCAGCTCTGTGCGCCCTACTGAGACACCTACAAGTCAGCAGCTCTTTGCGCCCTACTGAGACACCTACAAGTCAGCAGCTCTGTGCGCCCTACTGAGACACCTACAAGTCAGCAGCTCTGTGCGCCCTACTGAGACAGTTACAGCAAGTCTGCAGCTCTACCCTACTGAGACAGTTACAGCAAGTCAGTAGCTCTGTGAACTTATGCACAAATGTTTCAGTAGTGAAATGCAAGTATCAAGTCCAGAGTGTACTTAGAAGGAAGCAAAGAAGCCATTTATGCTAATGAACAAAAAACAAATTAAATTGTACTTGCAGCTAAAATACCAAGGGAGCCTCTATGTTCTTCAGGATGATTTAGTTGCCACTGTGTACACAATAGACACTTTTCTTCCACGTGACAGGTGATACCAAGTGCCTTTTACAGGACAACAAAAGGAAGCTGAACACTTTAAACACTTTATCTCCATTTGACTTCCTTTGAGTACGGTGAAAATCATAATGCCTTCATTTCATGTCTTTTCCTTTAAAATGCATGTGTGCATATGTGTATGTGCATGTGTGCGTATTTGTGTATGTTTGTGCATGTGTATGTGTGTGTGTGTATATGTCGGTCTATGTGCTGACCTCACCACGCATTCTTTTTCACATGTAGATGCTTTATTAGTTTCAGCCTTTGCTTACCAGAATGCATTAAATGTTTGAAGTTGCATTCCCACACCTGCTAGCACTTGCAGATGAGATGTGCTTATGTACAGATGTGTACAGCATTCTTAGTGTTGTCTTTAAGGTTTGCCTGAGCATGTGGTCTGAAAGGCACATTTTTTTTTCATTTTAAATAATGCATATATATAAAAAAAAAATTTTCTGCAGCCACAAAAAAAAAAAAAAAATGCACAGCTTAATCTGCTTGCATAAAGACGGTAATTTTTATTTGCTATCAGCTTCTTACTTGGTAGTTATGCTTATTTAATTCTTTTTTGAAGTCAGTTAATGAATTATTGCCATTTTAAACACATGTTCACAGAAACTTCTGGAAGATAGCAATTGTACTACTGCTTTCATAACTGATCGTGGGGTTATAATGCAAAGTATCCAGAATTTCTACACAATAGCATAAATTAAACAAAAAAAATAATATTATAGTGAAGCCAATGCATTTATAGTGCTGGCTGTCTTATTAAATGTTTAACATAATGCACTGTAGAAGCAAATATTTAAAACAAACTGTCTGCAAAATAATTAATATTTAGAACAGCAGCTAGACCATCCTTTCTACATCCTCTTTTATAAACTTCCATGAATAAGTATCAAAGGGTGTTGTTAGGTGGTATATATAGTTTCATTAACATATTTCTGCAGAAATACCATTTCCTTAAAAATAAATTGCACTTATGGGCAGACTCAAAAATTTTATAAATTCATCTAGGTGCAAACATTTGACAGACTAGATGAACTAGATGTCTCCTGCCTGCTAGATTGTGTTATGCTAGTTTATGTTCTGTTAAACTTCATGACCACTGTACTTTGACAAAATGTATATGTATATATATATATATATATATATATATATATATATATATATACACACACACATATATGTATGTGTGTGTGTGTGTGTGTGTGTGTGTGTGTGTGTGTGTGTGTGTGTGTGTGTGTGTGTGTGTGTGTGTTAAAGTCTGTGGCTTTACCCAAAATCATATTCACTAGTTAATATCCAACAAATCAAGGCCAGTTCATTCTCTACATATCTATAATGGTTCACTTTGGTTATTTATTTGTCTTTCTACCTGCAGGACCCAGTGGCTATCAAGATAACATAATGGTGTCCAGGTAAAACACAGCATGCTATAATAGTATATACAGTGTGTTTGGTAACAGATTATTCCAAATTTTCACAAAACTTTAGAAAAATAAGTGTTTCTTAATATTAACCATCAGTTAGCATTACCTTGTATGGAGCCAGATGATGTATGACAGTGCATCATTTCAGTTTAAAGTGCACAGCACTATAAAAAGCATATTTTGAAGCTGCACACATATGCAGATACTCCTGTGAATATATATATATATATATATATATATATATATATATATATATATATATATATACACACATGTGGGTATACTTCATTTGATCGATTAAATTGTCAAAACCATAGGACTTGGTTCACTGTTTTTTTTTGACTGAGACTGTAGCATAGTGAGGAGCAGGGAATGTGTTCCTTTCAGTTCCCTATTAAATGATCAAAGACGCATTCTTTCGAATACATCTTGATAGAACTAGAAAGCACAAAATGGCATAGAAGCAAATTCTTTCCCTGGGAAAGAAATTGCTTGGCCGCTTCCGTTACTTTGCTGTTTTCATGACGGTAGTGTGATACTGGAGTTGGTATATTTAAGTAGGGGAGTATGGGGGATGTGGGGGACGAAGTCCCCCACTTTATGTAACGTTTTACAATTTTTTTTTTTTTTTTTTTTTGTGGCACAGTGATTTTTTTCCCTTGGAAAAAAATAGCTGTTCTAAGCGTTCAAGATTGTAAGCTTTCACTTACATGGGTTCGATAAATCATCCTTCATTTTTTTAAGCATTCGATGAGTTAACATAGACCTGTTCTTTTCCTCATTGTGGTGTGATCCTGGAGATGGTATATATAATTAGCAAGAGGTGTAGGGGGTGCAGGGAAGCAAGGCCCCCTGCAAAAAGTATTGTTTTGTCTTGTTTGTTGGTGTTGTTTGACTTGTTTCAGTTGTTCAATGAACTGAATTATTGATCATATGGTCTATACCATATGTGTTTCAATAATGTTGCTCACTGATCAGCTGAACTATTACCCTATATACATGTGTGTGCCTGTATAGATATATATATATATATATATATATATATATATACATATATATATATATATATATATATATATATATATACACAAATATATATATGTGTGTGAGTGTGTGTGTGTGTGTGTGTGTGTGTGTGTGTGTGTGTGTGTGTGTGTGTGTGTGTGTGTGTGTGTGTGTGTCTGCATGTGTGTACGTGTGTGTGTGTGTATACATGTGTGTGTGCATGTGTGTGTGTGTGTGTGTGTGTGTGTGTGTGTGTGTGTGTGTGTGTGTGTGTCTGTGTGTGTGTGTGTGTGTGTGTGTGTATGCATGGGTGTGTGGGTGTGTATATATTATTTCTTTATGTATGATTGAACTACTTGATGTCAAACAAAATATGCAGACGAAAATGAGATTGAACGTACATAAGACTGAATTTCCGACACATCAAACCTGTAATCTTTGCAGTAAACCACCCCTGTAGCACTAGCCTCTATTTTGGCTGAATAGCGGCAGTGTTACAGGAAGAGATTTTTAAGGTACAGTGTGGGATTAGGATTGGGACAGGTTAGGGCTAGGGTTAGCCTGAATTACTGCGTTGGGCAGTTGGGATTCATCCTGGCACTTCTGAAAACACCCTCAAACGCACAAACAGACACAAACACTCATTAAATCTAACCCAACCCTAACTCCAAAATACACACGCTCATATGCAAACACACAACACCTATGCCTTTACCCTAACACTAACACCTAAACACAAACAAACATACTCTGCCTCCCAATTCACACTCACCTGTTTCAAAGAAACAGCACTTTTGATACTTCAGATGTTCAACTATCTGGATGTTTGCCAATCTCAACCACACCTAGTGAGCCACACTGCTTTTCCCACAATGCACCCAGCCTGCTCAAGGTGTGTGTTTGTGGGTCTGTGTGTGAGTCACACTGCTTTTCCCACAATGCACCCAGCCTGCTCTAGGTGTGTGTTTGTGGGTCTGTGTGTGAGTCACACTGCTTTTGCCATTTTGCTAATTTTCATGCATTCAGACTACCTGAGTTTCCAGAAAAATAGGTAGAATATATATTTGTACAGTACTGAGCCAGCTAAGAAACATCACTTATAATAACAGCAATGCTTCGATAACTCTAGAAAGTACCATTGAATTAAATAAAAAGACTTTTTTAATTGTTTTTTGAAGCTCACAATTAATACTTCTAACTAATTTTTATAAAATGTAAAATTAAACAAGTAATTTGTGAAATGCAGTTTGTATTTAAGTAAGGAATTTGTGAATTGCAATTTGTATTTTTTTCTTTGGCAGCCATCCACCCCAACCCCCACAAGCACTAGGCCACTTTCCCATGTTAGCCTATAGCATTTAGGAACACTGGAAGGTGAAGGTGAGTGGCAGGTATCTTGGTCAACATCTCTTGGAGTTAAGATGCTGTCTTTTATGTTCCTGTTTCTGAGGTCAACATCTGTTGGAGTTAGGATGCTGTCTTGTATGTTCCTGTTTTTGTTTCTTTGGTTGCACATATGGCGCAAAGTCTTCTGCCCAGAGCACAGGGCAAGTGTGTGTATCTTTGCTTTTGCTGTGTTCAGCTAGAATGCAGTGTACTCCTTTGCGTGCCTTGAGCCACCAAATTCTGCTCTGCATGCCCAAACTGCATACTGTCCCCAGTACAGTTCACCTGCAGGGAGAAATTCGCTAACTTTTCCCCTAGGATGATAAGCCAATATCAGCTAGTCACTTTCATTCCAGCCTGGGTCGCTGTTCTGGGACTGGGGTTGCTAGCCAAACCCAAACTGACTGTGGAGAAGTCGATGACAAAACCTCCATATCACAAAGCCAGCTCAGGTAATCTTCATTTTTAGCTTTAACTGCTTTTTGATTTCCTCATATTGGTTGTGTCTTCTAATTCTGAGTATGGTGTATTCAAAAGGAAATGGTTTATTGTCACATGCTCACTTGTTACACTGCTTAACATAACTGGAGTTCACAACAATTCTCCACCTCTGTAAGTTAAGTGCTTACAGGGAAAATAATCAGATAAAAGCAGAGAGATTTCATGGGACTGCTATCATTTCTGTTTTTTTTGGCATTATTTTAGATGAGGTAAACTGAAGGGACCTTACTGTGCAAAACATGTTAAACTATCACATAGAAAAAATTCTGAACATAAAGAAAACTTCCTGATTCACTCACACTGATATGTTAAAGATGACTAGAGACCATTTTTAATAAAACAAGGAAATCACTGCCCCACCTCAAGCATCTCTTAGGATTATGTCACTGGCAATAGTAAAACTCACAAGCAGGTGTAGTGAGCTAGCAATCAAGATTCTGTTTGTTTATTATGCAAAATAAAATCTAGCAATTAAGATTCTGTTTGTTTATTATGCAAAATAAAATATATTTTCTGCATAAAGACACATGGGGAACTCTTCAGTCACTTCACACAGTACAAACCTCTTCAGTAAAGGGTAATTCTGTTTCATCAGCTTACCAGAGCAGTTGCTTTAAAGTATAATAAAATGATTTGAGATGGTAAGGGAACAGTAAGGAGCAATGATACAGGAACAATGGAACCGGAAGATCCATCTAGTGAGAGGCTATGCTACAGACATCTTTATATTTCTTGATGTTAGCTCTGCGGACATTCTGACTATTATGCAGAGCTTTGCAATTGTAGTCTAACTCATTATTTTATGCACACCACGCTGTTTTCATTTAGCAACATCCATTTTTGTTTTCTTGTGTTACTTCAGCAGAGTTCTGCTAGTGCACAATCAAAGGCAAATACACCAAGCTATAAGTAATAACTGAAGAAGTCTCTAATACAGTGTAGCCCCAGATAAAGTTTAACACAACTTCAATTTACACAACCACAAACACTAAATTTCAAAATGCTTCACCTTTGCCAGTGGCACATTTCTTGCTTTACTTAGTAAATTGTTAAAATTACAGAAATCCCATGTAAACTATTGCTCTCAGCTGATAACATACAGCACAGGATTCGGTCACCTTACACAGCTATACCTTCCTTATTCCTCCTCGCACCAGTACACTTGCATGTCATTCTTTGTTTCTCTGTTCATTGCGAGATTCATTTCACTTTTAATGTATTTGTGCTAATAACAAAATCTTTCAAAGCACTCCTCTCCTGAAAGAAACAACAGCTGTAATGTGTTTACATTTTTTTACACTTACTTATTGCACTTTTGATTAATTTTACTTTGTTCTTGTTAAAAGTACCAACTTAAGCAAATAATCACAGAAATCAATTCAACTCACCAAATCTCAGTTTTCAACCCCCCAAGTACAGAATAAGCAGGACTTTGGCGCTCTTCAAAGCTTTCCACTTCTTTATTTTTAATAACGTAGTGAGCACATCTTGTTATAGCATAACATTAGTTGCACAGGGTATGGCTTGCTGTTTATCCATAGGTCACCTGACTGCCTGTTAGATAGATGTATGGATTGTTCCCCTTTTTCCTAGAGGATAACAAGCTTCCATGCAGAGATCCCTCCTCCACCTCCTTGGAAGCTTGTAAAAGGTTTTTGTGGTTAACCCTTCAGGGACTGCATTGTACTGCAATTAAGGAGAGAAAATCACTGTGGACGCCTGTGCAGTTTTGAGCATAATCTCCAGTTCAATTAAATCTAGCTCTGCTACATCTGTCTTTGGTAGTGCTAGCTGTTTGTGTTAAAAATGCACGCTGTACTATGTGTAATGTGCTTACAGTTTATTTTAGATTTGTTTCTGCTGCTGGCGTCAAGCAGTACTAGAAGCCAGACTACGTGATATCATGTTACAAGTGTGTTAGGCATCAGCTTGTATTAAACAGACATCACACAAGTACATAAGGGGCACACCAGCCATAATTAGACTGATTACATCAGCATTTCGCATTAGAAATCCCTCTTGAATTCTTTGTTTCCTAAATCCACCTCTTGCATGCAAAGCATTCAATGAACTTTTTTCTTCTTATGATTTTTACAAATACCATAACTTTTTACCTATAAAAAAACTTAATTTTAATTTAGTATGCACATCTTCCTTATATGTAGGTGTCGTAAAAATAACATTTGCATGAAGATGGTGCATGTAAGCACATAGACTGCATAATTGCATGTGTATCTATTTCTGCTGTTTCCCACGAGTCATGTGCCATTTGCAACCTTCACCGTTCCATTTCCAATATAGCACACAAACAGCACACTACAGAACAAGGTTTGCGCCATTCTAAGCTTCCTACTGTACAGAATAATCCTACATGCATTCAAGACATTTAGTGGGTGGGTGAGTCGTGCCAGCAGCCTGCAACAGGTGCAAGGGGAGGGTCAACCACCTTCTGCACAAAATGAACATTAGAGGCTACAGCTCTTGTGCCTGCACTACAACAAAGAAATAAGTATTCTGTGGCCCTTGGTACTCTTCACTGCTCTCATCAATTAAAAATGTAGGATTGTTTTCTTTTTAAGGCAACTTTTTTTATTTTACTTTCCATTCAAGTTTATTATTTATGGAAACATTCTATTTAACAATGATGATCCAACATTTTTTTCACAAAATATGTGTGCAATCTGTTTTGATTCAAAGCACATTGAAGGCACTGGGGTAAAACAAGGTTTAATTACTCAAAAAAAGTGTCCTTAGTGAACATCTAAAAGATTCTGAGTAGGAATGAATTAAAAAAAACAGGTTCAAAGAAGTTTACTTTAAAATGTTCACTAAACAATCCCTATGTAAAATCAATGGGAAAAAATGATACGGTTTTATTTGGTATACTGTGGCAGAAGTCCAGTGACTTTTGGCTTTGGAAAGACAGAGAATGTGTTTAATTGCCAAATAACTCCACTGATAGCTTGATGGCCACTCACCAAATAAAAAGAGCACAGACCAAATATTTGTCAGTCAAGTTTTGCATCTTTATGCTGTATTCAGTTGATCAAGTTCTGACTTAAAGAAATGTCTGGGGTTCCTTGACTCTGTGATTTACCTGTATCTGTCACAGCCACGTGGTAAAAACTTGGCAATCTGATATCATATCGAAAACCATCTCGGGCAAAGACCTTATCATTTAAAGAGTACAGTTTCTGTGCAATATCATTTCCAATGAGAAGTGAAAATAATTTGGAGACATAACGGTTTTTAGCAAACAATAAATACAGTTTCTTTCTTCTCCAAGCTACATATCGACAGTCAGTCTCAGCTGTTAGTGTGACCTGCAAAACAAAAACAATGATAAAATAGTTTAAGCATCCAGTACCCCAGCCTAAACAATAATGCAATCCTATTTCACGCAGTTATAACTTAAGAATAATGCTATACTTTTGTCCTGAAATTTACCTTGACCTATGCATGTTAACAGATGTTCACAAAATGACAGAGATGTCTTTACATAAATAACTATATCCATGAAGTCTATAAAAAATCCTTATCACTGATTCTTTAGTTGTAGAATTTGTACAAACATTATTGTGCAAATGAAGAACCTCTTCTCTTTCTGAACATATGCTTTGCTTTTTGAAGGCCAGTGCTGTCTGTCATATCCAATGGCCAAATGCTGAAAGGTATGGAACAAACAAATATGTCATTCAGCTTTCTCTTTTGTAACTGTTACTTAAATGTGAGTGATTTTTAAGTGTGAAATGTTTAACCAGTGTTATATTCCAACAAACAAGTTAGTTAAGTATTATCATTGTATTATTTTATGTGCTATGACATGTTCAGATGTTATATACTTCTGCTATGGTGACATAGATAACAGAATATACTACAGTGTTGCAACACATATTAATTCAGTTTATATAGAGATTATTTTTTATTGCATTATTAATGTGTTGCTTTATATACTTAAGGTGTTATTCATATATACTTATGTCGCTATGCATATGTACACTGCAATTATATGTTTATTGTACTGTCATATGCAATGACTATGCATTTTTTTAGTTTTGTTGTTCTGTAATAAATAATGATTTTGTTATTCAACACGTCTGTTCTTCTTTTATACATACTTATTTGCTGTCTTGTAAAAAGTAGCTTTCATTATCTAATTGTCTAAAAAGTATCCATCATTCTGTAATATTATTCTGCCTGATATAAAGGCCTCTCTGAAATGAACACACAAAGAACACAAGTCAGTGCACACAGTATAAATATTTATGTGTTCCGCATAGGGTTGCCACCTTTCAAATGGCCAAAGTGGGACATTTTCGGGACACACATCAGATTTTATAGGCCGACACATACCCATGGTCAGTACAAAGGATAGAACTTTACTTTTTTGCCTAAATAAAAGCTTATTCTTGTAGCAGTTTAGTTGCTTACTCTGTTTCTTGTAACATTTAGGTATTTTAGATACAGAAATAACTATTTTATGCAACTATTACATAATATATGGGACATAATTATGTCCTACAATCTCAGGGCATTTGCCATTTTTAATATTTTTGGTCAGGACACAACTACCCAAAGAAGGACTGTCCCTTGCAAGGTGGGACAGGTGGTAACCCTAGTTCCGCAACAGCACTGTAACTGAAATATTTAATACAGTGAAATCCACCATTTTTTTTTAAGATGGAACAATGACATGTTTCATATTTAATTTCTGGTTTACGTTATTGCTAGAGAAATGAAAGCAGTAGGAACAGCAGATTAAATTATTTGAGGAGGAGCAGGGAGAAAATATATGAATGTTGGTGCATGCGCTTAAAAACTTAATCTTTAAATATGGAAGTCACCTATTCATAGTTTCTCACTCTGGTGAAATAAATTCACAGGGACATGATCATTTTAATGAAATTAAGCATATTCCTTAATTACAATACTTCATTGCAATGGAACATTTTAAACACATACAAAGCTGTTTTATAATTACCTGAAATGTACCTTCTTCAGACGGTCTAAGTGAATCCCATTCGGGAGAATCCAAAAATTGATAGGGGTAAATATAATGTAAAAACTCCCCATCCACTGTCACTCGTATCCTGCCAAAACAAAATTACATAAAATGTTCTGAATCCCAAAGCCAGTAAAACAATTTTACAATCTCCTAGCACATAATCTTCTAACATGAGGAGAAAATATAAATATTTACAAATAACGATATTCCTTTTTAGATAAAAGTGTTAGTAAGAATAAATCTAAACAAGTCAGACGCACAGCTAAAGTTAACAGTGGCAACAACGCAAGCATGCTGCAACTGGGCTCATTAACCCTTTGTAGTGAACAGATTCCAAGCCAGTTTAAATAGCTTATCTCCACTAAAATGAAGCGTTAAAGGCACAGATTTCTTTGAATTTTGTTATCATCCAATCTAACTATCTAAAAATTTCTGAAGGCAAAAATGTGTTTTGTGTGTGTGTGTGTGTGTGTGTGTGTGTGTGTGTGTGTGTGTGTGTGTGTGTGTGTGTGTGTGTGTGAATATATATGTGCGTGTGTATATAAATATAAATATATATAAATGTGTTTGTGTCTATATACATGTGTACATATATATCAATAATCATATGAAAGGCAGAAAAGGCAGTCCTTATTTTCATATGACAAGCTAAAAATACAGTCCTTTTACTAAAGAAAAAGTACATGAAAACAAACCTTCCTGAGAGTAACAGTGAGAGTTTTTCAATAGGGGTTTTACACTCCATGGCATAGCAGTGGTCTTGTTCTAGTGTAACCACCTCTGAATCACAGCAGTGAACAATCTTTTTAAACGTAGTCAATGAAATACCTAAAGGCTGAAAAAGAGTTCCGTAGAGCTCCTGGAAGTCTTGGCTGAAAGTAACACTACGGAGCTGATAGGCTAAATGGATGATCTGAACAACACAGATAACCAAAAGAGTGAAATTCCAAGAGAAAACATCAGCAGCACAGGCATCCAGCCAAGCCCAGACAGACGAACAGAGAAAACCCAGTCCTAGGAAAATATAAACATAAAGGAGACCAAAAAAGCCACTTCCTCCCATATACCCCAGAATAAAGAACACACAGGCCAAATGGAAGACTGAACCTTCCACCTCTTGCTTCCAGGTAACACAGACTGGGTGTCCATAGAGCAGAATGTCCCATAAAGTGACATTATCACCCATGTTCAACTGATCAGCAGGTCCTGAGTTCTCCTGTAGCACTCCAGAAATGTAAGATATTAGTAAAAGAATGTCTACTACAAAAGAAAAGTTGCAAGAGCTGGTCCATTTCTTGTTTATTGCTGCCTGCTAAACTGACTGGCAGCATCAGTCAGACTCCGGCAGCTTTTCTTGGATACGAAAATGTAACCATAGTCCTTGCCTTAGGAAGCAGCTTATGCTAGTAAACTATTCAACATGGAAAAGACTTCTTCAGGGTCCCATAGCCCACCATGTTTAGTGCAGTCGGAAAGACAGACACATTTACTGAACATGATAACTGAAGATACATGCTTAGACTATCCACAGAAAACATTAGTACTGTCTTACTCTGTGTGCAGCTGTTCATTTGTAAACAGCCAATAAGAGTGAACAAAACCACAACAGTGATTGCTTACAGATTGTTTTAGGATATTTAAAATTACATCCTATTATTTATTAGACTGATAATTGTACAATTGTTTGTCTCAGTAATCTCACATGCTAAGTCAGTTGCTTGTTTATGAAACATTACAGACATTTTCCCATTTATGTAAATTAGTCTTACTAGACTTGGGGCCCATTTTCAGACGTCAAGTCGTAGTCATACTAACCAAGGGAAATACAGTCATAACAAAGGAAATCCCCTTATTCTTTTTCTTGATAGCTAAAACCTGATCTTTTACATCCACCTGAGCTACCATCAGCTTAGGCAGCTGAGACCTTAGTTTACTGTCTCATCCGAAGGAAAGAACCTCAGGAGTGCTGCAGCCCCCCACCCTTTATGCTGCACCGTAATGCCAATATGAGAAAATAAATCCAAGCTGCTTCTGTGGGATGACTACAAAGATGTACAGCCATCTCTAAAAGAATAATAGCATGCTGGCTCTTTGGAGGGTGCAAATAACTGTATAACACTGCAGAAAGTCATGTATAACCAAGGATTTGAAATATATCTACAAATGAGCAGTAGAACTGTTCAAAACATGTGTGGTGCATATCTATAATACTGTATGTGAGGATACAGTAAACAGCAGTACAACAAAACACATCTGACTAGAAAGAAATGAAGCTTCAGGAATAACAGAAAAAAATGTGTAAACTAACTGAAGATTTTTGGGGGGAGAAGATTTTGTATTATAATTAGCTTGTAGCCATGATGTCTAGGAAACCATTATGGAGTACGGCCAAATTTCTCAGTTATCCCAGAGTACAGCCTGGGTAAGTGACTTGCTCATACACTAGGTAAAAATGGAGGCTGAGAAAATCAAACCCTAGGACTTTGGGCAGCAACTTGTTAAGAGCTCATTCCCTTAATCCTGTGCACTGACACAGCAGTCCTACCTATAGTGCAGGTGTCCATTTTTAAATACTTTTTAGTTTTTTTTTTTAATTTCTTTACTACAGAAACTGCTATCAAACTTTATGAAAAATGAAGCCTAGTCAATCTATGTATTGAGATTAAATTACCATAATACTTGTTTATTATAAAGAAACAGGTAAACTAAACTGCACAGCTGCAATGAGTATGGGTCCACATTATACTGGTAAACAAATTACAGATGTGGGAAGAAAAGGAGAATTAGACATATCATTATTTTTCAATATCTAAAAAACAAATGTATCATTTTTTTTAGTACTACACTTTATGAGAGATTTTTGCTTTTTGTCTACAGTGACCCCTGCTTTTAAAAGGGAAAAAGCTTCCCATGATAAATTCACCTACATTGACTTCCCAGTGACATCAATGGAGTAGACCATCCAGCGGGTATAAGTGAGGTCATAGGAATCATAGAAAGTTCAAGGCTACTGAGTATTGTGACCATTACACCTTGGCAGTTCCCACTGAAGACTATACCTTCCCTCTCAAGAAGAACTAGCCCTGTAAAGCCCAGGGTGAATTTTTAAATACCCAACCAATTATCCAGATCCCATTTGACGGAAGATAGTGTTTCACACATCAAGAAGAGTCTATTCCAGAGGTGTAGGAGACAATGGCTAATGAGTCTGTCTGTCCACCTTGTTTTACTGATCTGCTGAAGCAGATACATATTCCTTGTTCTGATATTTGTGTGGCTGTTTGATTTATGAAGGTACAAGAGATATATGTAACTTACCTTTATAAAACAGTAGCTCAGCTGCACCAGTTGAAGTCTGAATGACCAACAATGTCTAATAAAACTTAATCTAGTAGCCTGCAGCAAAATGTAAATTAATATTTGTAACTGCAAATGTTGACCTTTTACGTGAAAGTGTTATTATCACTAGTGACAAGTGTGCATCACTGTATTCACACAGCCCAGCTAGAGGTTAGTTAACATAACTGTAAGGCAAGAAGAAGAAGAAGAAGTGACACAGAGGAATGAGGCGCCGCGTTATTAATGAGCTACTTTGTGTGATACAGTGTTTGAATCCCCCCACCCTTTATTTCCATACTGTGTGACCTTGCACAAGTCACTTACCCAGATATTGCTTTGGGACAGTTGGAAATTTGGACTACACTCCTTAATTGTCTCCTGGACTGAATGCCGAGTAACTACCTATGAACAACTCTAGTGAATGGCATCTGTGAAGTGTGCATCAGAACAGTCATCCATGAGATGGAGTTTCCTAGAAAAAGAGTCAGGACACAAGAGAATTGATATTTATTCTGTCTCTACCATTCCATAGTCATTGCTGCGTTTTGTTAGCAAACTGCGTTTTATTCATTTTTTCTTGGAATACTGCCATGTTTGGTTCATGTCAGAAGTCTGAAGTGTTCACCGCGTCCCTTCACTAGCAACAACCAATGAATTAAATAAGTAGAATTTTAAATGAGATGCATTCATTAGGAGTGGCATGAACTCTATGTATCTGATTCTGAAGAGAATTCTGTGCCTTTTCCTGTAATGCAGCAATCATAACGGCAAAATAACTGATCTTGAAAGATAAGCATTTCATTTATTGCTGCTGTGATCATCTTTGTCTAATTACAAAACAGAGTGACAAATAACACGCTGGTATGCCAGCTGAGACAGAAAGAACAGAAAGGGGCAGCCTCTTGTGCCTTGGTGAGAGTCTATCATGTGGGCATAGCAGCACCTAGTGAAACAGAATCTCTTCATAAAGTAGGCAGAAAACACAACCAATGTAACAGTACTTGGGGTATATCATTACGTCTGCTCTTATTTCTCTTTTGCCCCCTGTGTTCTTTCTTCTCTGGCTTTGCAGTTACATTTTTTTCCAGTATTACTGCAGGTTGTTCACCTCTATTCTTCAACTTTACCATGGCAGTTAAGAACACAGACATGTCATAGCTCGCAGAATCTATCAAATGAAAGAATCTACAACTGCAGAGTGCTATGAAAAATCATTAAAGGCAACATGCTGAAAACAGGCGTCATGTAGGCATGCTACACTACCACGGAACCCCATTAAATGTCTCAGTCTGATAATGTTCCCCTCGACTTTTTTTCAGAGAGTACAATTAGAAATAAAGGCAAGTTTATTTGAATAGCACATACTTTAGTTTCACCATTTCAATCTCTATTGCACTGCATTGCATTGCGCTGGTCATCTATAAAGCAATATGCATGACTGAAAAGATTCAAGGCATAGCTGAAACAATAAAGTTCAGAGACAGAAGGGAACGGGAACTTTAAACTGCCCGATGTGCTCACTGCTCGCGTTTTATTTTGTTTTTAACTTTCTGTGATGCACATAGCATGTGCGGCTTTCCATATATTAAATATTAACAATAAGCAACTAAATCAATGTAAAACAATAAAAAGTAGATAAAAGGAAAACACGGGAAGGGAGAGGGTACAACAAAAGAGAGAGCCGCATTGTTTGATCACCATTTGTTTCCTCCTCTGAACTTGCATTGGTAGACTGTTATGGCAGTTTTGCAGACTTTATCCAAGAAGTGATTTCTGCTCCTCTTCTTCTAAAGCATAGCAAACAAACTAAGCATATGGTAAAGCACTTTTTGAGCATTTTAAAGAGAAAAATTAACATGTAAAGAGTTAAGTGAAGCAAGTAGAAGAAAACCTCAGATTTCTGAGTGTGTGTGTGTGTGTGTGTGTGTGTGTGTGTGTGTGTGTGTGTGTGTGCGTGTGTGTGTGTGTGTGTGTGTGTGTGTGTGTGTGTGTGTGTGTGTGTGTGTGTGTGTGTGTGTGTGTGTGTGTGTGTGTGTGTGTGCCTATGAGGAATGAAATCTGACAGTTACCATTCAGGCACTGACCTGACAGGCATGTACAAATTTCATGGCATGGTTCTGGCAAATGTCTCTACCACCTTCTCATTTAGTTGCAAGACAGTGTAGTAGTTTCACTAAAATGATACAGGAATACAATGGGAAAAGGAGGTATATGGAAAACTGGTAAAATTTCAGTCTCACAGTTATAGGGGAGGAGCATATGAGTGGGCAGCAGTTCTTTCAATGAACAAACACAGGAAGGGGCAGTGAGACCTGCCTTACTTAGCTGTGACTGGACTCACCTCTTCTGTTTTATCTGCTGAGGAGGAAAGCTTTCAAAGTAGTTAAGCCTTCGACAAGCCAGACTGGTTAAACATGTAATATGAGAACTCTGTCTTGTGTTTACAGGACTCTTGCTGCCTATTCTTACATGTTTCCAGCTAAGCCAAAAAAAAGTAATTTGAACTGCTGGCTAATGGTCATCACATCTGAGCAGCACCTGTTCAGCTCCAAAATGTAGAATCTGAGTATCTCTTAGCATTGTCATAAGGCTCTACTGTATGTGATTAGTTGGCATGCAGTAATTAAAACAAATAAATAACCAAAATAAAATAGATGCATAAATATATAAATACATAAATAAATAAGAATATCTTTCTGTGTTGTGTCTCACACTTGCCAGCTGGTTTGGGGTTAAATATAGCTCAAGATCCAGGCTGTCTCCTGCCACTGTTCCCTGTCCCTTTCTAAATAAAGAAATTCACCCTTGACATGACCTGAAGCCCCCCTCCCATCCCAACAAGATTTGCCTTTAAAAGTATCTGCTGTTTTGGGAAAGGGGAATTCACCTTTACTCATGCTGCTGTACAAATGCCATTGCATGCTACAAATGCATTTATATTTAATTCTTTTCTGATGTCTGTGTCTGTGTGAGTACAAATATACATGTACCAGTATGCATGCTGCTCAACCTCTAATCTCCAAAATCAGAGATAAAGCAAAAAAACAACATTGAGGACAAAGGCTCTAAATTAGAGAAACGTTTAAATATTGATTATGCTGAACTGGAAAGCAGATGGAATAAGACAACTTCAGTTAACATGCATCTTCTGAATTAAAAGAAGCCTGTGATTTTTAATGACCGTCATAACTTGCTGTTAGTAATCTATGATTTTTTTAACAAAAAAGTCACCTATTTTAAGAGGAATAGAGCAATATTTTGTGGCAGAATCAGGGATATTCCTAGAGATAAACAACACTTGGGAGGTATCCCTATACCATATCTCCCAATCTCTTAGCGCAACAATCTGGAAAAAGCCAAAACAATGGGGGACAAAAGTCCAAACATGGTGACTGATTTAATTATTACTGTTATAAGCTTAGAAAGCTGCTAGAATAATGTGTTTTGTTTTACCATGCATTTTCTAGAGTAAACGCAAATACCTATGTCTGTAAACACTATCATTTTAATGCCAACCTCACCACTGATTTCATCAGGTCTGAATGCAAGACTGTACAAAGACTTGGGAGTGAATATGCATTCAGTTTCCCTACTTTACAGCCTCAAGTTTTTGTACGTCATAAGATTATTAGTAAAGAGACCTTAACTTAACCCATTCTAGTATTATAGACAAGCTCACCAGCTTGAACATAAACCCCTACTTCACGAGATGGGTTCCCAACTGGCTCATGGATAGAACCCACATGGTGAGAGTTGCAGGCTCTATGTCCGACTCTAAACCGGTTACAAGTGGCGTCCCCCAGGGCTCAGTCCTAGGACCCCTCCTGTTAGGTATATACTTCTCAGAGGTACAGGCAAGCAGAGGAGGACTATGGCTGACCAAGTTCACAGATGACTGCAAACTAGAGGCCATAATTGATTCTCTGGCTGATACAGACACCGTCCAGATGGGTCTCACTGAGACGGATACCTGGTGTTAAAATCATGGCCCCAAGCTAAATGCCAAAAAGTACATAGTCATCCCCTTTGGAAAAAACAAAGGACCCGTGAAGTACCACATAGGTGGTAGTCCCCTAAATACAGAAAAATGTAATAAGGGATCTGGGGACCCAAGTAGATAGTAATCTCTCCTTTGATAATCATATTGCCAAGGTGGTTAGAAAATCCTTCTATGTGGCCCACCTAATCAGAAAAGGGTTCACATCTAAAACAAAAGAGGTTATTGTGCCTCTCTACTCATCACTCATTGGACCCATCATAGAATACAATGCCCCATTTGGGATGTACCTTACAAGACACCTGCAACAGCTGGAAAGACCACAAAAGTACCTCACCAAGAGGATTACTGGCCTCAAACAGATGCCCTATGCAACCCGACTCAAGAAACTCCAGCTGTACTCGGTTGCATACTGCTTACTCAGAGGTGATCTCTGCCTGACATACAAGGCCATGTCCAACCCAGAATTGATGGACATGCTCTCCTTAAAAAACAAATCCCGGAGAGCCAAACGCTCTAGAGATATAAACCTCACCACAACGATAAATAGGACATGCTGGTGGGATAGATTCCTGTCCCAGAGACTCCCCATGCTTTGGAACAGGATTCCAATATACATCAGGCAGAGCCCCTCACTAACACTCTTCAAGAGAAACCTTGACGGGTGGATGGGAAACAGAAAATTTACCCCGGGGATCACTGCAGTGGCTCTGCTGGACTGTGGTGCAGGGAACTAATGGCTCTGCTGAACAGAGGTACAGGGAACTAATCTAAGGGGGTGGCAAAAGCCAACACATTCTGGCTAGGCTTATAAATGCCCTCGGGCAGATAGCCTAGTGCTTACCTATAAACCTATGAACCTATGAACTGCCTTCAGAGCACAGTTGTTTGCATGTTAGTATCCTGCTGTTTGTGTAAATATGTTTGAAAATATACCATAACCTACCATAACTCTCAGCCGTCCAGATTTTTGCAGAATGTCAAGATTTTTTCTACATAGTTTTGGTCTGCTTATCATAAAATTTGTAGTTTTCTGGCAAATCATGAGGACTGAAGTCACTAATAATGACATATATTTGTGTTTTAGACTTAATGCCCTTCAGGAAATGCATAGTAATACAAAACTTTGTATTTTAGAAACTTTTTAAGAGTAATATTTAAAATCTGTCCCTATTTTTGCTACTTGGCCCCCCATTATTTCTGGATTTTTCCAGATGTCTTGTGCTAAGAGGTCAAGAGGTATGCTACATATGGATAAATATGTGTGAGCAGATATGTGTGCGCGCAAGTGTGTGTGTGTGTGTGTGTGTGTGTGTGTGTGTGTGTGTGTGTGTGTGTGTGTGTGTGTGTGTGTGTGTGTGTGTGTGTGTGTGTGTCTTGTGTGTGTATTTGGGTCAGAGCACTACTGTGTATTTCTATATTTGGGGCTGTGCTCTTGAATAGTACTGTGTCACTTGTTGCCACCATACTTTTGTCACACAATTTCATAGTGATTGCTGTCCCATAGCAGCAAGTATAATGGTATACTCTTGCAGTACTGCTGCTGAAATGTAATGCTGGCATGTTTGAGAGTGTGTGTGTGCGTGTGTGTGTGCTAATATGTGTGTGTGTGTGTGTGTGTGTGTGTGTGTGTGTGTGTGTGTGTGTGTGTGTGTGTGTGTGTGTGTGTATGCTTTGTAGCAGATCAGAATAACTTGCATTAGGCATTTGCATACTGTTGTAGAATTGTTGTAGGCAGTAGTATGAGGTATTTAGTATCACATTAGCTCAGCTGCTGTGAGGATTGAGGGACAGGTATGCAAAAGTTTCCTACTTAACTGTTGTGCTTACAAAATGAACTGTTCTAGATTAAGTACACATGTAATAAACATTTTGCCTCCCGCAAGGAATATGAGGGGTAACGGTATCATAGTCACAAGTAAAGTAGCCTGAATTTCTGTACAAAGTATACAAATGGTACTGGGATTATGTAGCTAAATATGCTGTAGTCTTTTTAAATCTTTTAATCAAACTGGATGTTGCCCGAATGTGTAACTGAAATTATTGTAAAAAAGCATATTCTAGTGAACTGGAAACAGTAATGCATTTTGGGTATTTCATTCAAAAATGTCACATAATGATGTATATGGGCATTTTGAAAGTCCTGTACACAGAAGGGATATGTAGTATATAACCCTGAAATGTCATTTCAGTATCTTAGTAAAACACATGGATGACTGCCATAGCCTTTGTGAACAGTACAGAGCTATTCTTGTATCACTCTTAGGGTATCTGCAGTTTTTGTGTTGACTTGCAGGATTCAGTAAACAACTTGCTGTTGAACCACCACAGTGCACTCATGTGCACTAATATGCTCTAGAGTAGAATTGTACCATCCCTTGGTCTGAGCCCTCATTTTTCCAGTTGCAGCATTAGCGCTAGGTGTCACCATAGTAACAGATGTGCAGTATACTGAATCTGTTATCACCTACTATTGATTAATTAGTGAGTGATGACATTCTTCATGCACTTCTGACAAAACCTCTAAATGATATGTGGTTGAGATAAGGAAAGCATCAGGCATTTAAAAGTCGTCACACCAATCATCATGTCAGCTTTACAGATTTCAGCTAAGATAAAATCACAGCTGATTTGTAAATAGAAACTGACAGTGAATATCACTTGAAAGCAACAACCAAAATTATCATAACCACTGTCCCAAACACAACACACTGATTCCCAGTCATTACATGTCTTGCTCCCTTTCTATTGCATATCTGTTTGAATAAATGACACAGTCTGATCCCTAGTCATTCATCACATACTCCTATCCTATGTGTGATGTATCTCCACAAATCCCTGATCTTTCAATGAACAGTCATCACCAACCCTACTCAATCAACATTCTTCTTCTACTGATCCAAATACACACACGCACACACGCACACACACTTGCACACACATTCGCACACACACACACACACACACACACACACACACACACACACACACACACACACACACACACACACACACACACACACACACACTTTAAACATTGATCCCCAAAGTTATCACACACCCTTGTTCCACTTCACAGTGTCCCAAACACATACACACATTTTGCTTGGAAGAACCAGCCTTATTTTAATTTATATGCAATAAACTGCATTAGTTTTATAAAGACTGGTAGTGTCAGTTGCTGTAATCTTTAATCTTTCACAATATACACACATATGTATGTACATGAACTTTGACTTGCAAACTGAGCATAACTCATTTTCAGCTGGGCCCAGGGTGTGAAGTCCCACATAACATACACAGGTATATCATACACAAAAAGTCAAATATGCAGTAGACAGCACAGTCAGCTAGTGTTTATAAACACCAAACATTTAATGGGATGAAATAGTGAATGAAAATATAAAATCAGGGTATGAGAACCATACAAGTATTATAGTGCAGTTACTTAGCTGGTCAGACAAACAGAAAGTACAGATCGTCAAGAGATTTATAAAAGAGGAAAAATGTCACACTAACCACATTAAGAAAGTTTGTCATTTTGGGTACCTGCAATGTGTTGTGAATGATAGTAGGCTGGACAAAAAAGAGACAGTAAGGAAGTAGGGAGAACAGTGCCCATTAAAGATTGTACAGAAATTTCAGATGAGCAGGACACAGATAATAGGCATAAGTAAGGTGGGACAGGATGATGAGACTAGTAGAATGGGTGAGTAGAAGTGGGGTTAGACTCAACAATAAGAAAACCTAAGAGCAAAAGTTACTACATAAGAAGAGAGAAGCTACAAATGAAGATGAGGGGTTAACGATGAATAAATGTCAATAGCTAGTATACTCAGGAACATCTAATGGCAGCTCATTGGATATTAGTGAGAATTGCAGCTGTTTAGCCAGTTTGTGTAATAGTTTTACTGCCATTTATTTATTTATTTATTTATTTATTTATTTATTTATTTATTATTATTTTTGTGAAGGATAGTTCAGAATCGAAAGGGGGGGGGGTGTGGTTATACCTGTAGAGCTGAAGCAATATTGTTCAGATACCATAGTCTACATTAGACCTGTGTAACTGCAAAATACCATTCCAGTTTCAGTCACTGCATGTAAATGAACAGACAAGCAATACATATAACCTATCTGGCAAAAACAGGAAAGTATATCCTCTCCTACCATGTTTTGTGGTAACATGCAAAAGAAGTGTGATGAAAAATCAGCTAATAATATATGTAACAATATACACAAACTGAGTGCATAATACATTGAGATTGTATTTGTGCACCTTGCATCACTTCAGTTAGGACACACCATTCATCTGTAATGAGGCATTCTGCACACACAATTTTTCAAAATGCAGATTTACGCCTGTATGTAAACACCAAAGGGTAAAAAAGCCATAAAGACCATTCAGCAAAACCTGCAAGAAATACCCAACTGAGACAGCGAGAAAAAGAGAGAGAGAGAGAGAGTTTTCACCGAGTAAAATTTAAACCTTCTGTAAGGAATACCTGTGGGATATATGAAAACCACCACTTAAGGATATATCAGTGTTTCAGTTACATGGCTTTTGAATACCCGTGATGTTTTTCTTTTCATTTTTAAGTTTTGTAGGTACATACAGACAAATAGAACAAAACTGCACTACCTATAGATGTCCACTTTTTTTAAACATCAGTACAGAACAAGTGGAACCACAGAGCTTAAATTAAGCTAGAAGTATATAAACATTAGGGTGCTGGCAATTATAACAAATAATAGCCAAACAAAAGGGTGGAAAAGGTCACACTGACAACCCATTCAGAAAAAAAAAATGCAAGAAAGATCCAGCGAAGATAAAGTCTTCACTGTGTGACACCTTTAACATTATGCAGGAAGGCCCATGGGATATATGCAAATGACCCCATAAGGTCTCATGCATATTTATGAGTTTTTATTTATATTCAGTAACACTGCAGCAAATGCTAAAGGTAAACAATAATTCTACAGCCATACAAAAGTGAGACAGAAAAGAATTTTAGCATATTATCCATGTGTCTCTAAGGATTTATATACTCATAAGCACAATATATATTATAGACAACTGCTCTTGCAGTTGCAAAAGTTCTTCTTGTTTTCTTGTCTTCTAGGAGTGAGCTATTATGTTAAAAAACTAGAAAATAAAACAACTTTCAGTTTATAGAATGTGTTAGTTGCATCCTAGTGGGCTCCAAACATTGCATACACTTGTAACAGTTCATTATTCTGGATCTTACTAGCAAGTGGCTGTGTCTCTCTCAGGTTTTGTTCTAGCAAGCAGTTGTGACACAATAACAGCTCTCTCTTTATTTATTGTTTTTGTATTGACAGATAGCAGTAACTTCCAAAACAGCAGAAATAAAATAGTAAGATGCAGATTAAGCAAAACAAAACTCAAGGACAGTCTATTGGCGGACCTCATGCCTACAAATGATGCAAGTTTTGTGCCTCATAAATTGAAGGGATTAGCTAGCAAAATAATGGTAAAACAAAAAAACTATTGCAAACTTGAATTAACAGCCTTTTAGGCACAAAACTCTGCTTAATAAACAATGGATAGTGCTGACTTGCTGCACAGAAGGCATTTACTGGCAACCAAAGGTTAGTACAGCTGAAGGTTTCAGGTAAAAGCAACTTTATAACATCACTTCATCACATGAACCCAATATTCTGTCTAGTTTACCAGTCTAATATGAAGATGTAGGTTCCAAATTCCAAAACACCAAAACACTAAAACACTCGAGTACAAGAGTACAGACTTCTGAATGATTTGATGCACCCCCCTCTTTGCCTCTCTCTCTCTCTCTCTCTCTCTCTCTGTATCACATCACTTTGGAGCTAACATCATGCATCCTCTTTACTCTATGACTTTCTTAGCTACTAAAGTTTTGTCTGTGATTTCATCTTATAGAACTATCTGCCTCTTTCTGATATTATTTACTGCAACTGACAACTAATTTGCTAAAAGGACCAACCACCGAAGACATCCTGCTGTACACTAACACCCAGCATTCTGTGTCTAATTCATAAAATATTTGCCTGGACAGTTTGCACCTAGCAGACCTGCCTACATCTTTTGAAAACACCGTCAGCCTCTCCCAGTCGTGCCATCACACCAAGTTGCAATATATGTACACACACACACACACACACACACACACACACACACACACACACACACACACACACGCAATGGGTGGGGGGTGTGCATGTGTATTCATATGCATAAATATGATATACGATACATTTTAATGAAAAAGCTAAACTATATTTGCTAATCCCAGAGTATAACATATTTTGGGTGCATTGTATTCCATCAAATGTACCATTTGTTGACAAATTATTTGTGGTCTCTATTGGTCAAATGTTTGGATTGTCAAAGGTAGAGATTGTGAAATTGTTCAATATCATTAGGAAGGTAATTCGGATCGGGTACTAATGCCAGAACTTTCATTTGTAACATCAGTTTCAACATTGGGGTTGAGTGTGAGCATGTGCCAAATATTTTATATATTGTGTATGTGTGTGTGTGTGTGTGTGTGTGTGTGTGTGTGTGTGTGTGTGTGTGTGTGTGTGTGTGTGTGTGTGTGTCCTTTTGTCTTGTTTAGTGATACTTTTCTGAAGAATGTGGCAGAATGGCTTTGATGTAGTGCAATTTGTCCCATCATTCCATCATCAGCTATAATAAATGAACATAAATGTCTTAAAAAGGGAATATAAATATTGTTGCAGCATAGTTTAAAACAATATTATTAGTATTAACAAAAACAACAAGGATATTTAGAAGCTCTGCTTTTATTGTTTTGTCCAGAAGTAACATGTAGAATGAAATGATTGATTTTTTACTTTGTAAAGGTCAAGTTTCCTGTCATTATGGTATTATATTATAAGAAATCAAGGCATCACTGCTTACTTGATCCCACATTTAGACTTATGCCTATTACAATCCAAAAATAAAATGCTGAAGATGAATATCACCAAGATTTTTGTTCGGGTTAGATGGATCAGTCTAACTGTTCAAGTTCTGTACATCTATATGCTAGTAGAGAAAAATGTGTTTCATGTCATCAGTGTTACAGGAAGTAATAATATATGCACAAGAATGCTGGCATTTCAGTTGTTATTTCAGTCTATATAAATTTATTATGCTATTTAGGATGCCAGGTTTAGCAATTACAATCTCAGCAGTTTTTGCCGTTCTGAAATAACATCAGCGCTACTATAGCCTTCCCACATTAAGCTTTTTGTTTCTTGATGAAATCTGAACCCATGTAAAGGGAAAAAAAGGTAGCAATCTTACATTTTTGCTTCTTGTGGAAATCCTTTCAACCTTCTGACTTTTGTTGAACATTAATAACTTTGCATTCAGCGTGACATCCCTTTTTCAACATACATACATACATATATATATATATATATATATATATATATATATATATATATATATATATATATTCATACACTGGAGGTTTGGGACCACACTTTAACCTTCATCATAAACAAAATGTCTATTATTTTGTAACAGTACTCAACTAATTAAAGACCACATCACACAAAAATAGATACAAGTAGTAGAAGACTGATTTTGCTTACAATCCTGTATTTAAACCATAATGGTTAAAACACTTAAATTCTACTTAATGTCAGTATTAAGCAAGTATGTTCTTACCAATTAACGTAACAGCTTGAAGTTACAAGAGATACCTGTCTGAGAAGCACAAAACTAATTGGAGCTAATTAAAAGTTTGGTTGCATTTTTTATATATTTTATTGGTATTTTAAAATCTATGAACATACTGGGCTGAATTTAATTTTTATTGCAAATTACTCTTGTGTATGTAAAAACAAATATATGGGCTAAATCTTCTGAAGAAATATAATATGTGTAGCAGATAATTATATTGTAAATGTGTCAAAATGTAGTAAGTCTAAAATGCAAGTGTTTCTGCAGCAGAATAAACCCCCTGCATCACATTCTCCAGCTAGTTGTGCATTCTAACTCTGATGTTACAGAAACTCAGGAACAATTAAACACGTGGTTTTGCTGGAGAATCGATATTTCCTTTTCAGTTACATTATCCGACCTCAAAGTCAAAATACAGAGGTGGTAGGGGAGTGATTATGTGACCCCAACATGGAAAGTGCAACCTGCTCCCCTGTAGAAATGTTATTTAGTGATTTTCATGTTTTTTAGTCTGTTTTAGAGTGAGTTTTGGAATTTATTTTCACGTCTTTATTTTTCTGTTTAATATTCAGACTTGTGCTAGTTTAGTTCTTGTAGTCTTACCTATATGGCATGCATTCCAAATGCCTTGATATTCAGAAGCATAAAGCTGTAAGGTAAAATATTACTGTGTTCCAAACAAGAAATAAACAATATTTATGAGAAAGTATATTTATATTTCTTATTTACCAGGGTAGTGCACTGATCAATACTGACCAATTTCAAGTGGGATATTAAGGATAGCTTTTATTTGTGTGGTCAGTAGCAATACATAAACTGTTTTATTTACATAATTTTACATTTGTCATAATCTTTTCGCTCAGGTTTCTAATGATCACATATTTAAAAGAGTGTCTTGCCTAAACATAACTGCACACTAAGATAGCAAGATAGTGCAGAGTGCCTTCAATAGTTTTCATTAAAATGTGAACTAGTTTATCAAATCAGCAGTAATGTATTTTTAAAGTAGTATTCATGAATAAAGTATTACATAATGTTTGGTAGCAATCCTTACTTAACTTCTAATGATTTTGAAGAAAGCTGCCTATTTGAGCTCATTACCCAAATTCATCAGGTCAGCTTGAGCCATATTTATTCTTTGAAATCTAGTTCATCTAGTTTGCTGTCATCATATCTACTACACTTCAATGAGTAGGAAATCCTCAGCAATACAGCCTCACTGTAGAGGCAGTGGCTGAACAGATGTAGGAAACCCAAGTGTTAAGTGGGAGTATTCTGGGAATGCATAGCTGATGCTTCTTTTCACAGGTTTGTTCAACTTTCACTTCTGAAACAGATTTGCCCATAGAGCTAAGGAGGTCAGGAGCAGTCTGAATAAGACATGATCAAGACTTCAACATCTGAGGCAGTTACAAGGAGCTATGCATAAAACATAGGGATCACTTGTTATGGCTATAAATCTACATACCAGAGGTTAGGGAAGCAATCAAGTTAATGTAAGATGGCTAATGTGAAACGCTTGCATATTTGAATAATGGGTACTGACAAGTCAGAAAAGCAGCAAGCATGTCATTCACAGAAGTTGAGAATTGGATCTGACATGATTTGACAGAGGCCTTGAAGAAAGACTTTTGGATGGCCTCAGAGAGGATCTAACAGACCATTCATTGTCACAGCTGCCATGGCATAGTGGTTAACTGCTGTGACTGTAGTCTTGGGGGAGAAAGATATTACCCAGTCTATCCTCAACAAGGGAGATGAAATGTTAACTTCAATTAGGGACATTATCTAGAGATAAAAGGAACACTTAGAGGAACTCTTGAATCCAGTGGGCATGCTCTCTTCTGATTAGGCAGTCCAAAATGGTGGGATGGATCCATTTTTGAAGATGAAGATGAAGTTTGATACAGCCCTGAAACAGTTCCACCATAGCAAGAATGCAGGAGTAGAGGAGATTAGGCTGGAAAGTTTAAGTCTCTAGATATTCTTGGACTGTTGTGGCTGCTGCATCTTTCCAAGGTTGTGTGGAAGGCAAGCATATTGAGTTTGGACTGGCAAGTTGGAGTGGAAATCCCCATTTTCAAAAAAGAGTGCCAGAAAGTTGTGCTCCACTCACAATTATATCATACTATCAACTTATCTGTGAAAGCCTATGCTGAGGTCCTGGACAGGAGATTTTATTCAATAGCAGAGCCTCTGTTTCTGGATGAACAATGTGCATTTCATTCTTATTGTGGAACAGTAGATCTCGTCTTCATCTTGGTATGGCGTATGTGCTCATCTGACTTTCTAATGCCGTCTTTTGCCTTGTTATAAATAAAGTGCTTTAACACATGTAGCCCTTCATATACTATAAGCAGTTACACACCAAGGTAAATACTCCAGATTGTGAACAAATCTAACAGGATCTAACCCCTCAACAGAAGCCAAGACCATTTGGGTTAAGTGATTTTTACTTCTTGTGTTTAATATTGAGTATACTGTCATTGACTGCACTATTTGTAGCTGGTTTTAGTGACCTGGATGTGAATTAATTTTCTGTTTTTTTCTCTGGTGGCAGAAGAACAAAGTAGTTCCAGGCTTGTGATTACTAGTCAGGTACAAAGAAATGTGTTGCTGTTGGCTGGTATGTTTTGTTGTTGTTTTTTATCTTCTTATAAATAAAGCATATTAGTGTGGTGCTACAGTTAGAGCAGTGCCAATGCAACATTGCATTGTACAGAAGTAGATGACTTGATCTACATCTGTTCTGGTATCTCCATCTATGCCCAGACATTATATTGTCAGTAAGATAGGTGCCCATAGCTCTCTGCAGCTGCAAAGCAATGCACAGTGTGCGCTTGGATTACTGTATACTCGACCCAACAGCCCAATGCTGTTCATAAAGCTTACAGTTGTCATCTTAGATAGCAAGCTCCCTAAGTTTGATCTGACAGTGCTGCCCATGCACTCTCCATAAATTCACTCCTCCTTACCTCTTAAATTAATGTAGCCTGTTTATTTCTCCATAAATCAACTCATATGGTCAGAGCCAGATCATGATGAAATGGAGCCCTAGTAGGCAGGGTAATGGACTACCCCCACCCCCCGCAGTCATACTAGTATACCATTATTTGGCTATCTTTCCTCAAGTACCTTAAAACACTGTTCAAACCTGTCTTTGTGCATACTATTTCTTCTTTTCTTTATTTCACAATGATCAGTGAAAGTTTGATTTAATGTAAAATTATTTAAAATTTTACAGCAAATATACTGACAATCATTTGCTAAACAAAACAAAACAAAAACAGTCTCAGAATGAAAACAGACTTAGCAACAGTAAACTTTTCTTCTCTTAAAGCTCAAATTTATTGAAAATGCTCCTGGCAACCCATTAAACTATAAGATGTGCAAGGGCTCAGAATCAAACAGCATACAGTGAAGCACTATTTAGCATCTCTTCGAAGAATGTGGAAATTCAAAAGATACATATGCAACTCATTTGCTGAACAGATTGGGGCAGGCCACTGAATGCAAGTGTCCCTTTTCAGGGGCAGCCTAGGAGCACTGTCTGGTGAAGTACCTTGGTCAGAGCCACACAGTAGAGAAATGAAAGCTGATGGAATCAAACCCTTCACTACAAAAACAGCTCATAGCCTTACTCAACTGCACTAAGTACCAGATAGATTGTTGCAGCCCAGCACAATGCATTCCACATTGATGTCCCTACAAAAAAGGTTTATTAAAAATGCATTCACAGTTAAAATATCAACATTAAACTCATAGATGTTACGTTGTCCAGTTTATTTGCACCCAAATAATAAACACACCATCAACAGTCAACAAAACAAGGAAACCAAGGATCATACACAAAGAACATGGCTCATATAATGATGTTTGCTACAATTAATTCCTTCCTTTCTTTACACCATAGCTAGGTAGATTACAGGGGCCAATATTTATACATACACAGCCATCAAATACAGCCAGTTGCATGACTGCACACCTCCAATATCTGCTTGAGAGCAAGTGAATTACTACATCCATAAATAATTGGCAGAAATTTATCTCAGCTCACTGTTATTGAAACCATAGAGTGGAACTCATTACAATTTGCAGCCCGACTCCTCTTCCCTCTCAGCTTCTTAGCTTGAATGAGAGACAAAGACCCAAAAATCACGAATAAATGTTATATTCTTCTCCTATAGAAAGTTACTGAAATAAAATGTTTTGCATAGGGAGCATTTTCTGAAGAATACAAAGTCTGAAACTCATACCTATCATTTTAATGACTATAATCCAAAACAATTTGTCAGAAATCCACAAATTTTACAAGGAATGGACAAAAGTACCTCTCAATGTTTTTGTTCAGCACATGAGATGGTAGCTGGTGGGTTGTCATTGTTGCCAAATGGGCTCAATGTAATATACCACATTTTGTTATTTATTAATTATGCATGATTTGCAAAGGTTGCATGACTAGAAAACGTCATATCCTATTGTTTTACATGTATGGCAATTGATTTAATATCTGTATATATTAAGCACTTGTAGAATTTCCCATAATTTGTAGGTGTATTTGACAGCAATATTTTTTTTTGCCAAATATGTTTTGAACACTAAAACCTGTACCTTAAAGGAAAGTGCTTCCAATGTACTCTCTGAGATCATACACCAACAATCACCAGCTATGGTTAACATTGTAGTTTCATCATGGCTGTGGGCTTATAACACTTGGTAAGGAATTATAAGTAAAGAAATCAGGAATTAAAAGGCCACTTGGAATTTTGTGGCACCCTGTACTTTTATAATGGCAGATATTGGACATTTGAGAGATACAGTGGGATTTGTTAATTTCTTCTGTAGGATGAGAATGAGCAGAAAGCTCCTATAGCCATTGTAGCTATAGCTGCTTGTAGAATTCATGGGGAGGGGAACATAACCCAGAAAATCATGCAGTCCAGCAGGGTGGTGTTCTGTAATCTTTGAAGGAAGAAACACACACACACACACACACACACACACACACACACACACACACACACACACACACACACACACACACACACACCATATATATGTTTTGCAATAAAGTATGAAGGTAACTAGTGGTGTTCCACAAGGCTCAGTGTTGTGACCTCTTCTTTTCAGCATTTACCTTTTCCAGTCTCCAGACCAAGAAGCAGGACTTCTGGTTATCTAAGTCTGCAGATGATTGCAAACTGGGAGTTACTTTTAAGTTCCCTTCTGATAGTCTAACCCTTCCACAATAGCTCACCCTCTTAAATACCTAGTGTACTGAACATATGTTTAAAGTAAATGCCAGAAAGAGCAATATAATTGCATTTGGTAGACAAACTTTCCCTTCAGTCTATAGTATAGCCAATAGCCCTATAGTCAGAGACCTTGTAGTCAGGGGCTTTGAAAAATTGATTGATAATTCTCTCTCCTTCAATCATCATTTAATAGCAGTAGTCAAAGAATTTAATGCAGCTAAGTAGAAGGAATATCTGAAGAGGTCACCATTCCGTTACATTTAATGTTGATTAGGCCAGTTATTGGATGCACCCCCAACAGACATAAAATCAACTAAAAAGCCCTCAGAGGTTCCTAACTTAAAAGACCCATCCATCCATCCATCCATCCATCCATCCATCCATCCATCCATCCATCCATCCACAACTCCTTTTTTCCATTGTTGCACATGGAGTCAGGGTGTTACTTTAACAGTGACAATCAACTAGAGACAATGTTCACACTGCCAGGTGTCTAGCCCTACCAAGGTTGATTTTCCATATCATACACACGTACACCTACGGCCAACATAGAGTGTCCCATCCACCTACTGTATGTGTTTGGATTGTAGGAGGAAACTGAGCACCTGTAGAAGGCCCACATGAACACAGGAAGGATATGCTGACAACACACAGAAGGCACCCCAGTTGGAAATCAAACTAAAAAACCTCTTGTTGTGAGGTAACAACTCTACCAGCTGTGCCACTATGCCACCCAAAGCAAAAAAGATCATGAGTTTATAAACCTTGAGCTAGCAAGATAGACTGTCCCTTTATTTAGTATCTTATAGATTCTTAAGTGGAGAACTATACCTCACCTACTATACCATCAGGGATCCAGTTGCCCTAGATCTCCTTTATCTCTTTTAGTCAAATAGTTCCACTACTGCCAGAACTAGGGAGCTAAATCTTAGGCTCATTACCTCATAGGTAAGTACTAGGCTAGCTGCCCTTGTCGGCCATTTTAAGCCAAGCCAAATTCCCATTAAAGGGTGAGAATCCAACCCTCTACCTTGTGTCTGTGAGATAAACACCTTAACCATTATACCAACCCTGCAACATCAAACATAAGTGATTACTAGGCTAATGACTTCAGAGGCCTTTTTTAAGCCGAGCCTTACTTCTCAAGGTGAGAATCAAACCCTGTACTTTGTGTTTGTGAGGTAAACCTTAACCATTATATCACCCCCTCAAAAGGTAAATAGATTGCGATGGAGAGACGGATTTATCACTCATTTCATCTCCTACATTTGGAACGGACACCTCCTGCAGGTTAAGCAATGCAGTACACCATTATCCTTAAAATGGAACCTAGATGATCACAAATGTATCCACAAATTTACCATGAGATTGGTTGTCCTAGCCCTCCTAAAAAGTGGGATGGCCAGATGGTGGGCCTGTGGCTTCAATTTTCACAACACCCCTGGGCAGGCATTATTTCCAGATGAAAACCTACCGTGTCAGGTATCATTGTTTGCATGTTACAGATTTTCTTGTAGTTTAATTAGAAACTGCGTGAAGAAAGTATTATGATGTGAATGGCATATAATATGCAGTTTAGGTTAGGAAGAGTAAATGGTAAATTAGTAATGAAATTTGAAAATAGTAGGAAGTCTAATATTAGTCCTTGCACTTTTCCTGCTGAGGATGTACCATTGTGTGACTGTGAATGTTCAGTTACAGTATGTAGACAATAGAGTTGAATATAGATTTATGGGTCAATAAAATGGCTCCAGTTAGTCTATTGCTTCATAGGTGTGGTTTGTTACTCTACATATTGTAGGTTGTGTATTGTAATTACTCCTGGATCCATGCTGCTCATTTGAGAGTAGAGCACCCTTATAGTTGTATTCTGTTAACTGTTTGAACAGCACTTGTGTGATAATCTTAGCTAAAGAATAGAGCATGTCTACACGCTTATAATCAGAAGCTGATATGGGTTTTGGTTTGGGGATAGAGACAATGGCTGCATGTTTCCAACTGTATGGGAGCATGAAAGTAAGAGTAAATATGTGACATAGGGGGTTGTATATGTAGGGTGATGACATTTGCATACTTTAGGGTGTAGATGCGAGTATATCAATGTCTTGTATTGTTTCATACACCTGTTTTGGATGAAGTGATATTTCTGAAGAATAAGTGTGAGAATTTACAGCTGTTAAACCATGAGTTTGATTGTCACTTTCAAGTGGAATACTGGCTGCAGTACGGGGTTTAGGTGATGTGAAAGTGATACGTTTTTTGTCATTTGAGAAAGCTGTGTTACTTTTGCTTTGTTTATTGCTTGAAGATTCTAGGTTGTGTGTGACCTTTTTAAGTGTATTCCAGAAACACTTTGGAAAATCAAGATTATATATGTTGTTTCCTGTGATATGTGCTCATTTTGTTAGATGTTGAAAAGAAAGTTTCTAGCTGTTGTTCAATGGGTCTGTGAAGCTTATCATCTGAGACTGCTAACACAAACATAAAATGACTAACTTTGCAGTCTGTACATAGCTAAAGACATTTTATTGGCCCTATCGCTAGGCTATAATACCTAGAATTGGCAATCCACAATTTTACTTTGGTTTATTGACATTGTAAATGCTTTAGGATGAGCTTTTCTATTCAAACTACCTGTATGACATAAGAGTTAATATAACACTGCATGATGATTTAACAGATGTTGTGTCACACCTAAAGGAAATGATATGAGATTTCAATGGCAGCCAAAAGAATGAATAGAGAAGCTGTGGAAAAAGGTTCTTGCATGGAAACACAGGGAGTATATGTATATCATAGTTTATATGTGTAAGATAACTATAAGGTATAAGTAAAAAGAAGGAAAGGCACTTAGCAATGAGAATAACTTGACACTGGAATGGAAGTGCCCTTATAAAACAGCAGTACACAACAAAAATATGACCAGAAAATCAGTTTTCTGAATCACGTATCTATAACTAGGCTACTGCTGGCAAAACAACAAGTAAAGAACCTATAGAACAATCTTCATTAAAAAAACAAATGTCATAGACAAAGCAGCTCTGTCTCCTGTCATAGGCCCATGACCACATACAGCAATGTAGTATATATTATTGCTCTTACACAGCAATAGGATCTTGGTTAGTGAACATGGTATGTGGTATAAAGCTGCATTTGACAACTAGCTACAAAGAACTCAGTAGTGATATCTATATGATGTGTGCCATGTTTTAGTGCATTCTTTCACACTGCTCTGCGATCCTGCCCATATTCTGTAATGCAGAACTCTTGGAGAATGCAAGAAAATAGAAAGACAAATGTGCCATGTGTTGGATAATGCATGTTGAGCACAAGTGGGTGACAAAAGGGAACTGCAGCTGTCAGAAGAAACATCTTTATTAACTTATCACTTATGATATAGGCAATCATACATCTGTATAAATGAAAACAAATTATATTGACATATTTTTAGTTGCAGACATTACACATTTCTTATAATCTATCCAGTCATTGTAAGTTAAACATAGCTCATTCAAATCCTGCCTTCTTTTAAGCCTCATTCTTCCTCTAAAACATTATTCTGCATGTATTTTTCCCACAATTCCCATTTTTTTATTTGTTCTTACCCATTTCTAAATATTCCATTTCTGGTTGTTTTATCTCTGTTACTATATTCACTACTTCTAGTACAGTTGGTTTAGACTTTGATTTCCATTTTCTAGTAATTGCTTTTTGGCAGCCACTATAATTAGACTTAGCAAGGCCTTACTATGTCTAGACAATTCTGATTCTGTATCATAGCTAAAAAAATCATTTCTTAGTTAAATAAATTTGCTCTATTTCTGATAGAGTAGTCTGCAGGGAATTTTTAAAGTCTGCCAACTCATTACACTCCCAAAAATCTGTTCCCAATACCTCTTTTTTCCTCATCAAACCTCCAACATCTGCAGTCTACCTGAGGAAAAAATCTTTGAAGTCTACTTAGGTTATAAAAATACCTATGCAAACACTTCCAAGGAACGATTATAAATCTTCTAGATTTAGTTGAATATTTGGGAGTCACACATATATAGCCCATTGTTTCTTCGTGAGTTGCTTATGCAATCTCTTTTTCCCAATCCTTTCTAACCTCCTTCTGATTCTTATAGTTATCATGCAATATTTTATATACCTTACTAATTATTCCTTTTTAATAGCAGCTTCTGTTCTAGATTCTGCTAAAATCACTATCTGATCTTTCATTTAAGACCCCCCACCTCATTTCCTTCTCTTTGCCTATACTCTGATACCATTCTTTGATGGAGAAGGCAACCTCTAACTTGTATTCCAAATAAATTCTTGCCTCTTCCCATTCTATTACCTTTCCCTTTCTAATTATTTGTTCCCAATACCTTGGTTCCTTTACCAGTTTTCTCCAGTAAATTTTAGCCCCAGTTTTGCGTATTGGCTGTATCCCTAATTGCAGTCATCCTTATTGGCTGAATTGCCTTTCACCATCCCCATGTTGGCTTAGTTCTTAGAATACTGTTTGCTACTGTATGAATATAATATTCTGTATTGTTATTGTTATTGTTATTCTCCTTAAAGTCTTGACATCCAAAATTTCAGACTCAGCTTATTTCTTGAGCTTCCCTCTGTTTCATCATCATCCTTTTCACTTTGAATTAAACTTTTCTGCTTGTGCTATACATAGGAGCCTTAAATGTGTAACTCTGAAATACCCCTTCAAATCAAGTAATCCCAAGAAACCTTGCTCTATTGGAAGGATCAGCTTATCCCGCTTGACTCTTGCTGTGTTCCCCTCACAGATATAATCCATCAGCTCTTTATTAGTTGCTATCTACACTGGTTGATAAAAATATGCCTGACCAGTGTATAAAACTAAAGGGACTAAAGCATTTTCACTGCTTGCATCTTGCTATCCATATCCATAAAACAGACCTTTTTCAATTTCTCAGTTTTTGTATTATCTTTTGTTTATTCTCTTCCCATGTATACTTATCTGCCACAACAGGATCCTTTTTAATATATACAATTGCTTCATTTTTTCATGCCCCCATAAATATGGATATTGTTGAACCAATGTATGTGTGGGTACACAGTTTACAGCTAATGCCTTTGTTTCATCTTCATTAATTTTGTATCCCAAAAAGATTTGAAACTGTCTCAGAATGTTCCACAACACTGAAATGTCCTTTTCTGGTTTTATCAGGTATAAAATAATACATCTGCAAATAGGGCCAGTTTTTCTTGACTACCACACCAGTTATATCCTTGAATTTCTGAGTCCCTATTTTCTTTGCCAGTGGTTCTAAATATAATGCAAATAACAAAGGAAAAGAGGACACCTCTCTCTGATTCCTCTGCTCAAAAAGAACTTATAGGAGAGGATCCCACCCACTCAAATTTTTGCTTCCGATCCCTCGTATATCCTCCTAATCAACTTTATACTTTTATCAGAGAATGCAAATGCTTCCATTGCCCTACTCATAACTTACTCTATCAGATGCTTTCTCTGCTTCAAGGTAGACAGTAGTCTCTCCTTTGATAACCACATCACCACAGTAGTCAGGAAATCCTTCTACGTGGCACACCTCATCACAAAAGTGTTCTGCTCAAGAAAAAAGGAGGTCATTGTTCCTCTCTACTCATCCCTCATCAGACCCATTATAGAGTACAATGCCTTGTTTGGCATGTATCTCACAAGACACCTACAACAATTGGAAAGGCCACAGAAATACCTCACTAAGAGGATTACTGGCCTCAAACAGATGCTATACGCAGACTGTTTAAAAAAACTCCAGCTCTTCTCTGTCACATATCAGAGGCAATCTCTGCCTAACATACAAAGCTATGTCAAACCCAGAGCTTAAAGAAATCCCAATCTCTCTGAATCACACTCTCCAGGGACCTAAACCTTGTCACCACAATAAACAGAACATGCTGGAGGGATAGATTCCTGTCCCAGAGACTTCCCATGCTCTGGAACAAACTACCCATTCATGTCAATCAAAGCTGCTCATTGGCCCTCTTTAAGAAAAATCTTGACAAATGGATGGGAAATAGAAAATTCACCCTGGGGATCACGTCTGTGGCACTGCTTGACAGGGGCACAGGAAAATAACTTTCTTGGGTGGCGAAAGCCAGGGAACCTTTTTGGCTAGGCTTATATAGGCTCGAGGGCCAATAGCCTAGTGCCTACCTATGAAACTATGAACTTATAAAACCCATCAACAACAGTGGTACTTTTTTACATTCTGCTTCCCTCTGGATCCTCAGTGTTGTATTCATGTAGTCAAATGTTTGTCTCCCCTCCAGAAAACCACATTGATCCATATCTATCAATTTTGACATCACCTTTGCCATTCTTTTAGCCATTATAGATATAAACATTTTATAATTATGGTTTAGAATTGGAATGGGCCTATATGAAACTGGATCTGATGGGTCTTTACCATCTTTAGATATTACAGCCACCACCAATTTCTTCCAGGATGTTGCTGTTTCTTCTCCTCTTCCAGATCTTTACCAGTTTTTCCTCCTAGCTTCCAAACTTCCATAGAAATACCATCTACTCCTGGGGACTTTCCTGTAGGTTGGTTATAAAACACAATTTTTATCTCATCTCCAAAAAGGTTCTTTATGAAGAAAATTCAGGGTCTTCAAGATCTGTATTATGGGGACAGGCGGAAATCATTGTCACTTTACTCTGTGTCATACGGACTGCTCAGAGGCGACCTGTGTCTTGCATATATAGCAACCTCTGACCCAGCTTTGATGAAAGTGTTGCACATTCACAAGTCAAATTGCACACGGGTCACTCACTCAGAGGACCTTAACATGGTATATGACATCAATAGAACTTGCTGGAGAGGCAGATTTATCTCAGAGAGGTTGTCCCACCTTTGGAACAATCTTCCTATTCATGTTAAACAAAGCCTCTCACTGGCCCAATTTAAGAGCAATTTTAGTGTCTGCTTGAACCAGACATCCTTGGGAACATGGGTTGAACTTGGCTAGGCTTGTAAGGGCCCTGGGGCCGTTACCTAGTAACCTCTTATGATCCTATTATCCTCCTATCTTAACTGTTAGTAATTGAGCCTCCTCTACCTCTAACCTTGGCATATTTAATTCTTTCATAACCATTTCCATTTGTGTCTTTTCTTGATTTTCATATTTCACTCCTTTATAAGGACTCTCATATAATTTCCAAAGTATTTCTAGTACCTCTCCAAGATCTCTGGTTATTTTTCCTTGTTATAGATTCCCTAAGCTTGGTGACAACCCCTTCTACTTTCTGTTGCCTCAGTGGTTGTGCTAAAAGTTATTATCAAAAAACAATTGGTTTACAGCAAGCAGTCTTTCTATACTGCATATTATTGAGGTAATCCTTTATTTTCTGTTTAGCACTCTACAATTGCTTCTTTTCTTGTTCTGTGAGATTCCCCGTATTGTGCAATACTTTAAGCTTTATCAGTCCATCTAAATAATTCTTGTTACTTCTAACCATATCGCTCTTTCTTTTATTTCCACCTTATCTTTAAACTCCACTTCAATTGTATCCCATTCCCTAGCTATATTTTCTGAATAATTTCTATCTTCCCAAATAACTCCTGAATAATTTCTACTATACATTCTTTAAATTCCTCTCTTTTCAACAGATAGGAGGGGAAGCACCAGTGTTTCATTTTAATTTTAGTACCCTGCATTTTTATTTCAGTTATTATTGATGCGTGATCTGAAATAGTTATTGCATGCATATCAAAAATTTCAATTAAATGCACATCTACCTGTGAAATATAATTTCTGTCTAGCCTAGCCCAGTTGTTATACCTTGGGGAATAATATGTAAATTCACTCCACTTCACTGTAACAAGCCATAAATTATCAGCTTATTGCAGTTAGATCTACACCCCCCCACACACACACACAGCCAAAAAAAGAAAAAAAAATGAACATTCCTTCTGCTGGCATATCAACCAGGTGGCCAGATGCACAACATGCCCCCCTCACTTCTAGCCCAGCCATTTAGGTCCCATTTCTGTGCCCTGCCCCCAACCCCCTTTTAACATTTTAGTAAAAAAAAAAAAAAAAAAAAAAAGCAAGTCTTCTTTAAACTGTAGCAAACTATTTGCCACAGTTTATACCTGCCTGCATGGAGCACTTCAGTGCTCATGTTTTACTTAAAAAAGAGCTTCTTTTTAAACTGTAGTAAACTGCTTGCTATAAATGTAGCAAACAGTTGCTAGAGTTAACATCCAGCCTGCATGGAGTGCTACAGATCTCAGAGTTTAGTTACAAAAAAAAAGATTTTTTTTTTAACTGTAGCAAGCTGTTTGCTACAGTTCAGAACACACACAGAGTGTTACAGCACTCAGGTTTACCTTCAAATGCAAAACCAGCTTTTAAAAGTTGGTATTACATTAAAGAGTGATTGGTATTGACTGATCGTGTCCCCCCCAACATTTTATACCCTGGATGTTACCCTTCATGTCCCATCCTAGCTACACTACTGGTTACACTTATCTCTATGAACTGCAGTAATGCACAAGTGTATAAGTGAACAAATCCACATATTTAGGCCTTTGGTGGTAAATGTGGTTGACCTGCACACAGCCTAATATATCTCATTTGTCCATGTCCACAGAAAAGGTAAAATGGAGTCAGATACAGCTGAGATTGCATAATCGTGAAACTTGATCCATGTCCATCCCACATACCGTGACACACCTCATCACCTCAAGCACTCAATAATTTATGTGACATGATAAAGACATCAACAGGAAGATGTATTTATACTTTAAAATGTAGAAAAAAAGATTACAGATGTAATACTGAAAAACTAAGCTTAAAGAAATGATTAATGCATGGCCCTTAGGTTTATTGTTCAAATAAAGTATAACATTTCAGCACAGAAGCAGAAACACATACAAGAAGCTTAAACCTCTTAAAAAGTAATGATGTTATACTAAATTGTATTTACCATGGCAAGGAAGTATGAAAGTATTCCTTTAAAAATATATATGTGACAGAGCAGCTTGGCAAAACCAGACTTGCTAATAATAGCAGTTCCATGTCTAATTCCTCTGCTTGGTAACTGGGTTTGGTTATCATGATATCACAGCCCAAACAGAGTGATTTCAAACATGTGAACCACAGTGCTATACATACATTATTCATTGTGGTACTAACCCTTTGAAAGATGGTAACACCTGTGAAGGTACAAGCCTGAGCTCCAAGCTGGTATGACAAGGAGACTAAAATCATGAGCTATCTCTTAAGGGATTCATACCTCGACTTAATCCCCTTATATGCTTATATTTTTTTTGTAGCAAATTATCAAAACACACATTGTCATGAATTATTTTTAGTGCATCCATCTGTAACAGTAAACATGTTTCGTTTAATGCAAGTTAAACTGGAAGTATGTCATAACTTCCTTTTAACTATTACATTTTTATATGTGTGTACAGCTTGTCTCTTTGAGTAGATAGCAAAAGTGGGTTACTTAGTGCAAATTCACATGATATTACTTAAAACTGGAAGTAAAGTATGCAATGCATGGTGGGATAGCAGAAATGGCAATAAAAAATTATGCAAAGCTTGCAGAAAATATCCAACCCTAAAGAGGCAAGCTGTTCCTAAACATAAAATATAACAATTGGAAGGAAGTTGTGTTATCTTTCTAATTCAATTTGCAGTGAAGAAGAAATGCTTATTAGCACAGATAGATTAGTTCAATGAATGCATAAAAATATGTGGTTTTGCTGTTTTCCTGTTTAAAAAATGGAAGCATATAGCAAGACTCAATAAAAATGTGTACAGAAATAAGCACACAAATTAAACCAGTGCAGTAATAACTCCAGTACCTTACTGATTAGTAAATGTGATTGGGTAAGAAGATTTAAATTCATATTTGAGATAGTTACTCAACCATATTCCATGTGCTTACTATGCAGCTGTAAAGGACATATCCTACAATAGAACATAGAAGGAAACATGGTTGAAGAGGTTGACTGAGGGTGCTAGTAAGACTGCAAATATTTATACATACATATATATATATATATATATATATATATATATATATATATGGATTCACTTTATAATCTCAAAATACTGAAATATCAAATTTCAGTATTTTGAGACTATAAAGCCGAAAAAACAAAAAAATGAAAGCCAAAACCTCAAAACCCAAAACCACGACCATTAAAGCACACATACAAACACAAGTACACCTACCTCCGCACAACAACACAAACACACACACACATCCTTACTATAAGCAGGGGGCCAAGCCCCCTGCACCCCCCCCATGTGGGGGCTGCGCCCCCAAACACCCATACTTATATATAATAACTCCAAGGTCACACTAAACACCAATGCATACAAAACCCACCAACATACATTCCACACCCCCTCGCACAAACACACATCACACAGATACAAACACCACCACTTTCAACACTGACACACCCACATTCTCACCTACGTACCCTAACCCACACCTAACACTCCCCGACACACTCACAAAAACACAAGCCCTCCCCAGAACCCTTAAAATCACCACACTTATTTAATGTGCCATCAGTACTGTGGGTTCGACATTTCCGGGTTTGATATTCTGCAGTTTCGCGCATCTGCAGATTCGACACTTTGGTCTCGAGATACTGAAATTCGATGACATTTCAGTATTTTGAGATTCCAAAGTGTTTCTATATATATATATATATATATATATATATATATATATATATATATATACGTAAAACACTCTGTTAAATAATATTTTTTTTGCTATGTGTTACTTATTTTGTAAATATAAATGTAGAACTAATTCATACACAAAGATAATAAGTTAAGTGCTTTCAGTACACAATTGCAGCACAAGCCATATCAGCTAGGAAGTTCAAATGTATCAGCTTTTCCTATGTTACCCCAGTGTACCTCATTAGTATCGGTAGACTGAAAATGTAAAAAGCACCCACCACTTCATAGCAATATACTGATTGTCCTCATGTTTCCCAAACCACTTCCCTGTTTTTTTTCTGAATAAAGTTTTATATAAAAAGAAGATATCACTGTTAATAAAGATTGCACTGATGCATTACACTGAGTTTATTTATTGTCTCCATTTTTGATGTATTTTAATTATGCATTACTTTGTCTTTCTTTATTTTCTTTCTCTTCCATTTCTGTTCATTTTTCTACGGGTCCAAAATCCCTAGGGGTAGCACAACCATGTTCCTTTCTAGGTCAGTAAAGGCACCTGGCAATTCTCACAGACCTTGGGCTTCAGGATTTGGTTGATGATGTGGTGGAGAAGGTAATGCAGAGGCATTTTCAGCCAGTCCGGGATGCTCTTCAGTGAGTTCAGGATTCATTGCCCTGGTTGGTGCCAAACACTGTGCCACCACATGCCTCTACCCCCGCAACATGGGGAACCTCCACTGCAATACCATTAGGCATTGGAAAATTTGAGAACCGGTGGACCAGGTATCCTCCTGAACTTAACTGGACTTCACTCTCCTCCTTCCCTAATCCTCTCTCTTACACCCTCTAACATACTTCCTACACAAATTACCCTCTTACATCGAAGAAATTGAAAAATAGAGAGGTCTATCCCCACCAAAAATATAGTACACCTTCTCTTCCACCTCCTCTAGCACAACCATCTTGATGTGGTCTTTTTGTGTTTCTGCCCTTGTTATGTCTCTCCTTTTTCAGTTTTTCCTATTTCCCCTTTCCACTATTTTAAAGAAACCAACAGGTTGTCCACATAAGGATGCCCCTATATAAAACCTATAAAACACCTTTATCTTTTTTAAAAGTTAATTAAAATAGCTGCACTATGCACCTTTTGGTTTAAATACTTCAAATGTGCTTGCACATAGCTGTGTTCATTCATAATACTCAAAAACGTGTGTTATTATACAAGCATTTATGTTCTCATGCAAAAATGTGGCCTTACTCTTCAGCAAGTTTACACAGTTGGTAAAAGTGGGCATTTTTTAAAATGTTTTTGCATTTACTTATTCAGTGTGAATATCCTGCCATCACTGAACTTGCATATGAAGGTAGCTGCACTTTTCATGAATAACCTCTACGAAAGTGCAAAAATCGAGACTATGAATACCACCCCATGTGTTGCACTGATTGTTGATATTAGAGTTGCTCTAAGCTTCTTTTGCATCCTTTATTTGTGATTTTATTTGGTAATTACATTATGTATATTATTGTAGTGTGGTCTTCACTTTTTATACAAAAATTACAAACGGAAACAAAGCATTTTTATATATTTATAAATAAATAAAATAAATATGTGCTCTCTCTCTCTCTCTCTCTATATATATATATATATATATATATATATATATATATATATATATATATATATTTAAAAAACATTTTTAATTCTCCACCCTTTCATTTATTAGCATGGTGTATGTTCTTCTAAATGTCCTCCAAATCCTACATTTTGTCATATAGTAAGTAACTACTTTTTGATTTCCAAAGAAACCAACAAGCAAATATCTACCATACCAAGTATGCATTAGGCACAGACATTTACCATATTCAGTCAAGTTCATAGCTACATGAAGAACTATCAGACATCTCCATAACTGGGTACTTTGATTCTGGAATTTTGTAGTCCTAGGAAAATCTATACAAATGAGACATAGTTTCTTCAAATAAACATAAATGGCACTTTTGTCAGTCGGTTTATATTTTAAAGAACTTTTAACAGGTATTTAACTTTACCCTCCATAAAAAAGTCATGATATTCCCATATTTTAAATCTGTCCCTTCTATATACAGTGTTTTTTTCTCTGATCCAGAAGCTCATTCCTAGGGTACATGTTAAAAAACATTTTTTCAGTATCTGAATTTATTTATTTCTATTTACACTAATAATATACAATAGTTTTCTATTTTCAGCTGTATCATGTATTGATAAACTCTAGTCTTTATTGACATATTCAAATAAATCTCCATCAATATCTAAGATTTATTTTTCATATAATGTAATCATAATATATGAACAAGTAAGTATTCTGGTTTAGACAGTAGATGCTGTAAAACCCAGTGTAACTGTAGTGTTGCAAGGCATACATTGGAATTAATCTAATCTAAGACACATTCACTCCATTTATTATTTCAAATTTCCCTGCTGATGGGGTTTAAATTTGCTAACCAAATAATACCAAGTCAGAATTGTAACAAAAGTTTTTCTACGTGTCAGGAACCTAATTGCACTCCCTTGGTAGCCTAATTTTCCTAATATGTCAGAATGAATTATATATGACTTTTTCATTTGATTAGGTATAAAGCTTCTGCCCATCCATTACAGTCTTTATATTGCATACCGTGGTTTTCTTCTGTGATTCAACAATGTCTCTTCCCTTAATTTCACACCTAAGACTTCAAATTCTTTCTTTGTAAATGCCACCTGTTTTGTCTGTTGTACCATAACCCAGCCATTTCTCTCTACTCAAGCTTAGTCCAATTTTATATAACACTTTTACTAAATCTTGCAATACAAATTAAAGCTAAGCCTTTTTCCTCACCATAATTATCAAATCATCATCATAATTCAAAAACTAGGTAGCTACACCTCCTTTAGAAAGTATATTCATACAGCAAGCATGCTGTCAATAAGTTCTGCTCTTATTTCATTCATGGCTAGACAAAAGAAAACAGAAGTCATGAGGCATCCATGTTTAACCCCTTTGTTTAGCTCAATATTATTTCTAAGCCAGTTGTTAACCAAGACTCACAATCAGGAATTTTTACAGGCCCCATTCAAGACATCTGTAATTTTCTTTGGTATTTATAAGAAGAAGGATGTGTCTACTATTGTTATAAGCTTTATAATATTGCAAGCAACTAATTTTTCATTATGTTTTCCCAGTCTGGTATATTTCATCATTTCTCTGATCAAAACTAACATTTATTTAATATTTTTCCTTTAATACTACATATATTCTATTGTCCCAGAAATGAAAAAAATGCTCAGCGGAAAAAGCACAGTAAAATAAGCACAAAAATGAAACAAAACTCACTCAAGTCACCAAATGGAAGAAACCAAATATAAAATATATAACTTTTAATCCAAAAAACACAAGCTAACAGTGCTTTCGCAAACAAGCTTCATCAAGTTTTATATCTGGTTTCTTCCATTTGGTGACTCGAGTGAATTTTGTTCTCATATATTTTATTGTACTACTTCTGGAAATACTTTTTCAAATATTTGTAGATATATAGCCATCAAAATGTTATAGTCAACATCGCACGGTATAATAAGCCAGGGCTCCATTTTGTTAGGTCTATTGTATCCTTTTTCCAGAGAAATTTTATCACTCCAACATGAACTGTTTCAGGAACTAAGCCAGTTTTATGCCATTTATTCAATATATGTAAAAAAAAAATGAAGACGGGCCCCTCTGTCTCCCATGAGTTTATAAAAAAAATATCCTAAGCCATTTGCCATTTATCCCTGAAACAGAAAACATTTTTGCCTTTGAGATATCACTTATGGAGTTCTGATATAGATATATTTTTTTTCTAATAGTGTTGTATCTTATCTTATTTCTTTCACTTTCCTCTTAGACGTAAAAGAAAAAGAAGCACTGTTTGTTATACGTATCTGCTATACCCTGTTGTACTGTAGTTTGAATGTTGGTTTTCCCATGTTCTGATGACCACTACTATTTAGTACAGCACTGAATATGTCTTTATGACATTTTACTTGTCTCCCCCATCCCTACCCAAAAGGGCTGACTTCTTTTTTTTATTACCCCCACTCAAATGTTTGTGCCTGAACAGTGGCGGCTCATGGTTTCAGACTGCAGGACTGCAGCCCCCCCCAACTGTGTGAAGAAAAGAAAAGAACATACATTTCATTTTGTAAAATATGTAAATATAAATTAAACTGGCTGGTTAATGCTCTAAGCGAGTCTGACTGACTCGCAAAGTCCCGGAGCTTGAACTGTGCATGCTCGGCGAGTTCCAGGGTTTTTTTTTTTTTTTGGTTTCTGTAAATCTGGACTTGGACTCAGTGGCAGCTGGTGACTTCAAATCAAAGGGGAGCTGCAGGAGACAGTTTAATGGGTGGAGCCAACTGGAAGGGATGTGGCCAACTAGAAAGGGGTGGGGCTAGGCTCAAAACCACAAAAACTGGGACTTTAAATACGCTGCCCTGGGTGCCAAACCGTCATTATGAGAGTCCAATCAAGACAAAATGAAGCGTAGAAGAAGAAAAATATTTTAATGCATTGGCTACATGACAGCTTACTTAATATCTAGATGGAAACAAAAAGGTTGTGAGGCATGAAAAAATAAATTACTTTTTAAATACATTACTGGAATGCCAGTTAAAATCAAATATAAAAAAACAACCACCACTCAACTCAAACCACTTCTCCTTGCACTGTAGTTCTAATTATAATTTATATTCAGCTTTATAAAAGTACCAACTAACACACTGAAAGTAGCAATCTCTGTGATACCCCCACTTGTAAAAATGTTTCCTATCCAAAAAAGACCTGCTGCCTGACAACAACTATCTACTTGTTTCATGGGGAAAACATGATCAAAGTAAAAAATGAACAGCAAACAAGAAACAAGCTCAAGATAAATTGCTTAAAGGATTATTGCACATGTTATGGACCACACATGATAGATTGGCATTCTGTTTAGTTTACTGGTAAAGCCTGCAAAGATGACTGCAAGTCTACAACAAATGTAATGAGCTTCTGAAAATACTGTAATCCTGTCCTTTATTACAAATACTGTCATATGCATTTCAATACCTAATGCTTATACGGTATCTAGTTATGTAAATATTCTCTGCATGGCAGCAATAAAAAGGCTTTCAATGTTGTTAATTCTTTAACCGTATGCTTATTAAAGCTTACTTGCATCTTACAATCTCAGACAAGCTTACTTCATGGTCATTAAAACATTGCTACTTAAACACAGAGCAACAGGCACTGCAACAACATGCATTTTCTGAATAATAAGAAGCACAAATCATCTCTTTTCGGCTTTCCTTTTTAATTACAGCGGATCAGATCATTTCTCCATTTCTCTCCCATCTTCCTATCCTCTGCATCTTGCTCTGTCACACCAACTGCTCTCTCACCCTCTCCCCATAAACCTTACTTTAGCCTTCCCTCTCTTCTTCTTACCTGCAGCTCCATCCTTAGCATCTTTTTCCCAATATACCCATCATCCCTCCTCAGCACATGCCCAAACCAACGCACAAATCAACAGTATAAAAATATGACAAAAAAACAGAACATTCCGCAAAATCAAGGACAGATGAAAAGCCACTGTAGTACTTGTTTCTACCTTGTCTACCTTGGATGGGGGGATATTCTGCACATTTACACTGCATAACTGCTCCTTGCTTGGACACATCCAGAGTCACTACATGGGGGAGTGGGGTACAACAAGTATGTCACAATTTGAAATGTCTCTGGCTGACAGTGATGGCCCTGACACATTTGTCATACCTCTCAACCTCATAGCAAGACATCTGGAAAAATCCATAAACAGAAGTGGGACAGAGGCCCAAAAATAAGAACAATTTTTAAATATTGCTCTTATAAACTTAGAAAGATAATAGAATAGTAGGTCTTGCATTAGTATGAATTTTCTGAAGGGTATGAAATTTGAAACTCAAATGTCTGTCATTATTTTCTAACTTCAATCTTTAATGATTTGCCACAAATTTGCCAGAAAATCACAATTTTATGAAAAACAGACCAAAAATGTGATGCAAAAATATAAAATAGCCACATAATACAGCTGGGAACCTCTCAAAGAAGGGACACATTTTTAATATTAGTACTGCTAAGTTGAACAGCTGACAAAAATATGAGAATCTACATGCATTTCTGAAATAAAAGTAATCTAAAACTCAGATCATTACAATTATTAATTGTAAACCTTCCACATTTTCTTCCAAAATTTCCATTTGCGGATGGATTATTAAGGAGAGAGCAACATTTTGAGCCAAAGTTGGGAACAGTTGAGAGGTTTGGATATACCTAATTCTATAAAGTGATTTATTTGTCTGTACCTCTCAACCTCTTAATGCAGGAACTCTGGACGAGGCCAAATATATTGGGGGATCATACAGACAGTACTAAAAATTGCTCTTGTATAAACTTAGGCAATTGATAGAATAACAGATCTTGCTTTAGCATGCATTTTTCTGAAGGGTATGAAGTCTGAAACTCAATGTCTGTCATTATTTAGTGACTTCATTTCTAAATGATTTGCCAGAAAACCACAAATTTTATCAGGAGCAAACCAAAAATAAGAAGCAAAAATCTATTCATTCTGTAAAAATCTGGATAGTTAACAGGTATAGTACAGCCAGGGCTGTCTTTAAGTTTGCCACCCCCTTCACAAAATCATGGTCGAATTGGGCCTCCCCCCTGCAGCCACTCCAATGTCCCATTCCTTGGCTATTTCACTCCATTTACCAATAAGACTGTATGTGCATACTGCTTTACTTCTAAGATTATTTGGATTTCATTTAAAAGTTTTATTTTACATTTACAGCACAAACACTAATAGATATCTGCTAAACAAAGAATGCAGTCTCACAATGAAAATAGACTTAGCATTAAAACTTATCTGCCCTTGAAACTCACATTCATTGAAACAGTATTAAAACCCACATTCAAAGAAAATACATCTGGCCAGTGGCAGATAAAGATTAACTTTGGTTTTCAAATCATAGGCCCCTTACACATGAAGCATACATATGTTCTTTGATACACCTTCCTGACTGTATTAAATTATATTCCTTGTATAATACAGTACAATTGTTAGAGTGTGTTTTAAATTTATTGTTTTGAACATTTTTCCATTAAACAATGAAACAAAATGCATGCACCAATAATGACAAAACTGCCCAATTCAGAACATTTCCATCATAAAAGTCTACTCAGACTTCTACAGTCCACCAGTATCAGTAAATATGCACAATCTTTGCAGAAGTAAAGGTCATCTAAATAATTCCACATTAAAGAGATCTGTAAATAATGAAGAGGTTGCTGCTAGCAAACAACTTTATTTGTAGATGGAACAATGAAATATAAGGTGACTGTTGCCCTTGAGGAATAAATTGCCTATGTTACATTAAAAAAATGATAAGTTAGCAATATTGCAATAGGGAATGGATGGCAAATTGATAACAAGTTCATAGTTACTAGGCATGTCCGCCAAAGAGGACATTCTCAGGACTGCAGCATCCACCCCCTGTAAAAGTACAACACAGTACAGTATCAGCAATGCATCTACATACACATACTGTGGGAGTAGAACCTACAGCCTTCTGCATCAAAAGCAAGTACACTGCTTGCTGTGCTTTTAATAATGCAAGCAGACTCAGCATAAGCAGCACTAAACTTCTCTTCCCCTGAAGCTCTTAGTGCCTTGTAAAATCCACTCGACACTCTGCAGTGACTTAGCCAATGCCCCTACATCCATTTGAATAAACCCTTTGGCATGTCTCCAGTAACTCTGATGTCTGAGGTACTAATCAAGCCCAGGATGCATAATCTCTAGTCACAGATTGGTTGTCGGGGGTAAGGTAGACTTGGTGCTATAATAAAACAGTTCAGATTATTACAGGCATAATCTGAAAAAATGATTACAGGAACCTCCACAAGTGTTTGCCTATTTCTTTCCTGCAAGTTTTAAGTGACTAATACAGTGCATACATTTTTACAGTGAGATAATTAAAGAAGTGGCACAAGATGATATAGTATGAGGAGGGGGCGAAGAAAATATGCTAAACTAAATCCTAGCAGCACTGTCAAAGGAATGCTTTTTACATCTGTAAGTGCACTGGGTAGCTTTTTATGTGAAGTATTTTGCTCAATGTCTATATTTTTCATGTGTGTGCCTGTGGGAATAGCAATAGTTAACAAGTGGTACTGCATAGGTGACTTAGAAATTCAGTGCAGTCATAACAGTAGTCTCTACAGCAGGAATGGTAGAAGGGCTATTATTTATGAGGTTTGTGTGTGAATACGGTAGATGATACCAGGCACAAAAAACTGAACAGAGATGCTTCAGCTTGAAGTGAGAAGGAGAACATTTCTGTTTTGAAGAATCAAGAGCAGGTAAGAGAGATGTAGATCTATTAGCAATTTGCATCCACTATGTCTGCATTCATTATCCAAGTTTCTGTTTTGCCACTGCTGACATTTTGTCAGTGTGCTTTTCTTACATTCCTGATCTTGGTGTCGAGTTGTCATCAGGACTGAACTGTTTGCTAATCCAATCATGATTAGACAAATAGCATTATTTTGAAGTATAACTAATGCCACGTGTAATATATTTTTTTGTCTTAATAATTATCCTTCATGTGAATATAATCCAGTTTGTTTTCCCTGCTTCATCATAACATCCTTCTACCTGTACAGAGCAGGACTTTCTCAATGATCTTTGCCCTTTTTACTTTCCATTATCATAAACTTCTGCCACTTTCTGCAAATCGTAATGAATGCTTTATTTACTTGCTTATCCTTTTTTTCTGTTTTATTGCAAAATGACATAAAACACACACCTCACGAGCTATTTCAGAAGTGCCATTTTCCTGTATTACATTACATGAATTTGGTTGGCTTCTCAATCTGCACTTGTTCATATTTACATTGTTTTCATGTATTCTGCAAGTTTTAAGCAGACTGTGACCCCTGAAATGCCAGGGTGGATTGCATGGTGGTTTCAAATGTGTCACTTTTATTCTTTAACTTTGAAGCTTATCTTCAATGCATTTAGCCTACTACTCCTCATAAAAACAAACAAAAAACAAAACAACAAAAAAAAACAGTAGTGCTATATAAATGAATGATTTAATGCAATATATGTGCTTTTGTGTGTCACTAGATTGTGTGTCGGGGTTGTAAGCACATTATCCCTAGTGTGTATTGAGTTAGTAAAAAAATACACATTAATACAATAAAAGTTATGCTGGCAGAATATGCTGCTGCACACATTGCAATGTGCCGTTTAGTTTGTTGTAGTTTTGTTATACAGGGTAATATGCTTATTATCATGAGCAGCTAAATCTAACTTACATTTCAGGAAATAAAATTAACACCACAGAGCTATAAAAAACAAGTAAAGCAGTTAGATGCACTTCTTACAAGATGAATTTGTATGAGTTTTTCAGCTTCACATTATCAAAATAATTAATGGAACAACAATTGGGGTAAATGTGAAACATTTACCAAATAATATGAGTCATTGAGAAAGTAAAAAAAAAACACTCATGGCATTATGATTTTTAATATTTTAGCCCTTAAATTACAGTATTGGTTCCATCCATCCACAGTCCCTTCATTCTTATTTTTGCATATGGGGTCAGGGTATTACTTCAGCAATAGTCTTGTTATATTATATAGTCTGCTCTGCTGGTTGAAAATTCAGCTCCTCCCCAGTGCTTTACTGAAGGATTAGACTAAAGAATCTCAGGTTTATTGATCAAGAGCTGGTCACTTCCACTCAGGAATTTTTTTTTTTTTCACAATTTAATATGTAGTAGAACTGCACCTTCCCATTCTATGCATTTCATTACCTTATTTCAAGTTCCCACTAAAGCTAATGATACATACTTCAAACAAAATTCTATCAGCTGCAGAGACCTGTTTTGGGGTAGAGCTTACACCCTTGCACATTCACTCTGGTCCACCAGACAACTAACTCAGACCCCATCCCATTCTTACATTTGACTCAGACATCCACTCATGTTCAGTGCTGATGACCAACAGACGCAGATGGCTGGAGCATTTCCAGCTTTTAGCTGATCATACAGGTGAGAAAAGCGCTGTAGGATTTATCACCACATTATGCACTCCATTTCTCCTTATATGAACAAGCGGAAACATTGCAGACCCTGTAAATAAGGCATTGACAGAACAGTCTTCAGACTGTTATGTATAGCAGAGACAGGGAAGTTATAAATGTACATTTCAAGAAAACTCATTCTTATTTGATAAGCCACGTTACCAAAACCAGACAAGGTCTTTAAACACATTGAATTCTAACAGAAATCAATGTGAACATTTTTACCAATATGGAGGAACTGCCTTGAAACAAGAACACTTTGTCACTCAAATCTTAATACTTTCTGAAAGAAAACGGGCACTGAAATATAGTACAGATGAAAGGGATCCAAATGTTGTACATGCCTGTTTCAGTTATGAGTTTGGCTATAAAGAATCACGGCATATTTCCAGTTGAGTGAAATGCAAAGATGGAGCATCTGGAGGATGGACATTAGGTGGTAATGTGCACTGAAGTCCATAACATCTATGTCTTGGAGGAAACATGTGATGACTATGCAAAATAAGGGGGAAAATAGAGATTTGTCATTTTATTACTATTTAATGATCGAGGATGTCGAAAATGAGGAGGAAGGCATTGCCTTTTCAGAACTAATCAAACCCCATGTACTAGGGACTTGTAAAAATATGACAAAGCACCTTTCTGCAATTCACAAAACATTTTTTTGCAGGAAGTACCCCACACTCCACCAAAATTCGATATACCTTCTACAATGTTATTCAACAGTGGAAAAAATGAAATATTCCACTGTCACTAAAAGGTGTTTTTCATTACAATTGTTCCACTTTATCACCAGTCAATGAAATGGCTGTCGAAAAATTGATTGTATAAAATTCTTTTTTAAAGCCTTCAGTTTACTTTTATAGCACAATGTAATGGGCTTTATCTGTAAACAGTGTGTGCATCCTAGCAATATGAGTCTCCAAAGCAGAACAAGTGGCTGCAAATTGTGGTCACCATCTTGGATTTTCTTCACAGCAGAAAAAATGTACATTATCTGTCAAATACTGCAGAATACAGTCAGCTTAGTACTAGAAACCACCACCAGATAGTTGCTAGGCATTCTGCAACTGAAATCCACCCTTTAGGTCATACTACTGAGGTTTTCAATGCTGAAAATAACAGCAAAGGCTTTACAGAATGGGGAACATGCTAAACAAGTACCCTGATGTGTGGGCCAACTTGTGCATTCCCATTTCTCCCCTTTTTACTGAGTGGGTACAGCATCCAAGGATACTTCAGGTCTCCCCTACATCCTAAAATTTCCAGGACATAAAGCATATAGTATATTGCATCTCTAAAGGTGCATTTACATGTTCCAACCCTTCTACCAAGACTTTCAAGGAAGGGGAATCATGCCAATCCAGTCATACTATTATTGTCTACTGTTTGCTCCATATTCTTGATGTAATAGCACAGGTAGAAACCCATACACTGTTTATTGCATTATACTATTTCTTTAACAATGGAAATGACATGCAGACATCTCAAGTCTCAAAGTAAAAGAACTGTGCTTGCTAATATCCTCTTTCCATTTGTACCCCAAAGCCAATTAAAGTTATATTTTTTCAATCTACTGGCAATCAAAGAAACAGCTGTTTCTAAATTAACATGAATCCAAGTGACTCACGTAGATGAGGAATGTGTAGCTACATGTGCTTTGTCTGCAGTGCATACACACACACACACACACACACACACACACACACACACACACACACACACACACACACACACACACACACACACACACACACACACACACACACACACACACACACACACACACACAAGCGATTCTGTCCCATGCAGACACACACCTTACCTGCAAGGTAGAGATTCTGTCCCCTGCAGATCCTCCATGGCAAAGGTAGCAATTCGATCCTCTGCAGCAGCCTGATGATTTCCCCTGCAGATCCTCCATGGCAAAGGTAGCGATTTGGTCCTCTGCAGCAGCCCGATGATTTCCCTACCTGCATGGCAGCAGCTAGTCCCGTAGCGGTCCTCTGCAGCAGCAATTTCCCTGCTGATTCCCTGTCCTCCATAACAGCCCATGTAGGCTTTATGGGTCTCCCTGCGAGACATGAGGAGGCTGGAGCCTCCAGCCTGCGGGTGATGCAGTCCGGTGTTCTTCCAGTCTGTGCGGCCATCACTGCACAGACCTCTGGGCTGGCAAGGTGGAGTTCCCTGTCCCATAGCTCAACATTTTGCGGAGTGTCATAATTCACAGTGTGATAGTTTGAGGGTAGCTATTTTGGAGCAGATTTTTATAAATGAAGCTAGTGAGGGTAGAATACGAAATGAACTTTTAAGGAAAGAGATGATTTTTATTTTAAAATTTGAAACATTGACCCCTAAAGGGTTAAATACTGAGTGTTGTTGGAAAAGTTTGATTTAATACACTGTTTTTTAAGTAGATAATTAGATTTATATTTAATTGATTGTATAATTGAATAACAAGTTGGTAATGGTATATATAGTATGGATGTATGTGAATTGTTACTCCTTGAAGGCTTTTGGTGAGCCGAGGCGCTAGAGAGAAAATAAAGTGTTATTTTCACTGGTTGTTGTTCCTTTTGGTGGTGTTCCAGTTCGTATTACAGTTCGGTGTTGTATAGGAGTTCCCTGTCTTCCCTATCCGGACTGCCTAACAGAGCAGTCTGGAGTTCAGGGAAGCATGCAGGCATATGTGGAGTTCTGGACTGCTTAACACAGCAGTCAGGAACTAAGCATGCATGCATGGGGTTCCAGGACTACTCGTAAAATAATTTTTAAGTTTATATTTTATTTTCTACAGTCAGTGGGGGAATTTAAGTGGAGAGTACTGTGTCAGTGTATGATGCCCAGAAGTCTGTGCGGTTTAACCCCACAGTAAAGTGGAAGGGGATTGGACTGCCACGTCCGCAGTCACGTATGTGACATGGATGGCAAGATGGCTACTGATTGGTTCTTGTTCTCTTTCTGAAAAAGAGAGTGAGAAATAATCAGTACAGGCAATGCACAGTACTTTTCATTACTCTATGGTGGTGGTGCTACCATTGCAAACAGCTTTTTTTGAATTGATTCCTGAATCCGTAGCTACTTCATTTCTTTATTGTTCATGATCATGACAGAGACGGACAGTCAGTCACTAAAGATTATTAAAGGTTGAATGAGGACAGGAAGAGATGTAGAAGAGTAAGGAAACCTAATTTTAATTATTTAACTATTAATTGGGAAATTAAGTTACGAGACCAGGAAGTCTTTCTACATTGGTAGAAAGATTTTTTTTACAAAGCTTGGCTATATGTGATGGAGAGAATGACCTAAACGATTCTTAGATCAAAGCGGTTTGATAAGTTGTAATTCAAACTGAATTTTTTTTAACATTTGTTCATTGGATGGCTAGAAATGTTTAGGGAGAATATAAAATTGGTGGGTTATTTTTATTTTTTTTAGTGGATAAAAGGTAGATCTGTTGTAGCATGCGTACTTAAGAGTTATGCATTACATTCTGATTAACTGCAGATTTTGTAGGCTTACATATCTACTCTATGGATAAGTTAGTAAATAATGATACTGCATATAGGAGACTTCCAAAAGAAATGTGAGCTACGGGTAAAGTAAGCATATTCTGCCAGATGCAGTTTTATTCTCTATAACTTAACAAGCTTTTGATTTTTGCTAATTTAATAACATGCTAATAAAATTTCATTTTTTATCTACAATACACACAAGTTGGTATTTTTCAGTAATGTTTTTGTTCCAGAAGTTGAAAAAGTACAAAAAATATGTTAGATATTATGTAGTTCTGTGGTGTAGAAGAATAAAGCCCTGACTATGGGCCATGCAACCAGAGTTTGATTTGTGGCTATGTTACATGTATTAGCTAGTTGTAGAGGGTAAAAATGAGGTGCTGCTGCTTACTTGGCCATCCTGGGGGGCAACTGTGGCTTTCCAAGTGGGTGACACCATGTGTGAGCACTATACCCTGTGGAGTTTGAGCCTACTGAGTATACCATACCAGGTATATTATCACTGAAAGCTGAGAGGAATTTTGCATGCAGAGGTACACTTCCCCTCAGAGGACAGCTATACCATGGCCTGGAAGAGCTGTTGAAGGTGGAGTAGGAATGTCCAGAGGTGAAAGTGAGAGGGCAGGCTGCTGCAAAGGACCAGAAAACTGTCCTGTTTCTTATACCCGACTCTTGCTATCTGGAAACAGAGGATTAATTGTGAATTTGTAAGCAAGAACAGATCAGCAGTGGGGCTCTTGGCCAGCCTGGAAATGATAGGCTTCCCCGTGGAATGAATGGGCTGAGTGGGTACAGGCAGATGAGCAGCTGGGTGAGGTCCTGGGGCAGAGGAAAAATTATGTGTTGTAGGCTAAATAACAAGATTTGGTTATATTCTCATGTAGAACACTCCAGACTTGGGCAACCATCCTTTGAATGTTTTAGAAGATTTTTTTCAGATTTTAGGTGATTTATTTTTATCAGAATACATTAATGCAGAATCATCTATGATTGAATGAATTGAAGCAGTGGACATTGAAAAACATGTTAAAAACAATTGGTTCAGATGTGTACTTAATGAAGGCAGTTGGTCTCTTCAGGTCACTCAGTTAACATCAAACTTGACTGCTAAATTGTAAAGAAATGTTTATTAAACTTTTTTATATATATAAAAGCATAAGTGTTTGGTGAATGGAAGAAACGGGGTGCGTGGTAGAATTGGGGTATTTTGTAGAAGTTGTTGCTTGAGAAGAGTTGGAATGGAATAGTCATGATGCTTTGTGACCAATGAATAGAGAACTTAGAGTGGTAATCTTCATTGTGATTGTGACTGTACAAGGACTTAACTATGGAACAGGAATGGATTGTTTGTAAGATATATGAAGTGTTTGTCAGTCATTGCAGTGGATGAAGCTGATTTTCTGCACAATCATCAGTTTCTTTCCTTTTAAACAAGCATGTGAAATCCATTTTAATTTCTCCAAGTGGTTTGTTTTTCTAATACCATGATGGGAATGGACCTCATTCTTAAGTCAGGCAGTATTAAAGTTCATGCAGTCAGTATTGTTTCACTCTTTGTTTATAGGATTGCCATCTTTTCAAATGCTCAAAGTGGGACATTTTTGGTACAAACGTCAGATTTTGCAGGCCAAAACATACCCACGGCCAGTACAAAGGACAACACTTCACTTTTTTACCTAAATAAAAGCTTATTCTTGCAGCATTTTAGTTGCTTATTCTGTTTCTTATAACATTTAGGTATTTCAGATACAGAATAACTGTTGTATGCAACTATTACATAAAATATAGGAAATAATTCTGTCCTAAAACCTCAGGACATTTGCCATTTTTACAATTTTTTTGCAGGACACAACTGTCCAAAGAGGGACTGTCTCTCACAAAGTGGGACAGATGGTAACCCTATTAGCCAAGAGTGTTCTTCTCAGCACCTAAACCTGCCTCCTCCTGCAGTTAGGTGTATTGGTAGCACACTTAAGACGGATTGTACTTTTTAGTCCTATCAGTCCCATTACTGTTGGGACTGTCTGTGTATTTTCTTCCACCTTGCTGTTGTTTCTGCTTTCAAATCCTGGTATTCATGACTTTGTGTCTTTTGCCACTTGAGGCATTGTAATAGCTGGCTGCAGCAATTACTGATCAATACTTCTTTAGTCTTTTTTCCTGAATTACTATATTTTTTTGCATTTATTTTTGAACTTCTGGTAATGGCTGTTCCCATGTGATATATACTTCATCATTCTGTGTAATGTTTTGCAGTTCATATTTCCAGTGCTTCTCAACTACTTCTATACTGTAGCCTTTGCATAATCCACAGTGCAACAATTTTGACACATCATTGTGTCTTTTAGTTTAAAGACCCTTAGCCATGAATATATGACACACAAAAATGCGCACAAGCCTGAAAGATATTTTATGCTGGCTAATGCAGCTTGAAATACACAGACAGTGCAACTGGGCTAGGTATACATACAAACATACAGAATGAAACTCTGTGTACTGTAGACTGCAGTGTGAAAGCATATGTGTACATTGTAAGTAAATGTATGGCAATGTGGATTTTATTTTACTCCTTTTACCTTAGCAGAGATGTTTGTTATCTCAATATCTTATGTGTATATATATATATATATATATATATATATATATATATATATATATGTTTATATATATATATATTTATATATATATATATATATATATATATATATAGTTTTGTCTTTTGGCTTTTCCCACTTAGAGATCACCACAGTGGAACTCCAGTCTGCTAATGATTGGCAGTAGATTTTTACGTGCCGAGTTGCCAGCTCTGACGCACAACCTTCAACGAAGGTACACCCATTCACGCATGTCTCCACACAGAAGACGATCTAGCTGAGAATCGAACAGGACAACGTCATACTGTGAGGCGACAATGCTACCGCAGCACAAGGGGGTTTTATTGCTCAGTCAGATTTTCCCAGTAATCAAATGCAATAAATAAATACATTTCCATATAGCATGTCGCAGCTTACTCATGTCTTGGAGAGGAATACAAATGCTAAACAGACGATGGACAGGGTGTATGGCAGAGCTAGGATGGAATCTTAAAGCTGTCCAATGGAAAGGAAGGGCAAACTGCAATGTGTAGGGAACCTTGCTATACTCTAAGTAGGAAATATGAGACAGAGAATATTTTTTTGAGTCTGTCCATATAGGACAAATGTTTAAGGCCTAGGATCCTCTTTGTGAGGTACTTCTGCCCCTTTCTAGTTGACCACACCCCTTCCCATTGGCCCCACCCATTCAGATGTCTCCTGCAGCCTCCCCTTTGATTTGAAGTCACCATCCGCCACTGTGCCTGAATAAAATGTCTTAAGTATTTATACAAATATCTCTTTCTAGTATCACCCATTTCTATTTCTGTATTACAGGCACCACATTTCTCTAAATACATTTCTTTTATACAGGTACTTTATTCTTAGTTTAATATTTTAGTTTGAAAGTTCCCCACCAGTCTGAGCAAGAAAAAGAAAATGGTCTCATGTCAGCATGATCATTAAAAAGTAACAGTCTTTCCTACAATGTGATACATAAGTTTGGCACAGAAGCCAGTAAATAACTTCAGTTCCTTTCCTATTGAAAGCACATTGTTATCATTCCCAGAAAGAAACTAAAGTGCTGCGTGATCTGAGAAACCTACAATAATTGTTCTACTATTTCCTGGATTGTTCTAGAATAAACCACAAAGTCAATTTCTGTTTTAATATTAGCTCCATGATATATGTGTGGTCTTGGTTTGCCAGTCTAAAGCTGGAAAATATCGAATAGCTAACAACAAAGATTTACATCTGACCCTATTTCCTTTTTTCTGCTGTAATATCACAATTAAAGTCACCAGTAATCATTATATATGTATTAATTAACAAAAATGTTTTCATCTTATAGAAAAGCTGTCCTGTAGCTTTTACTGAAGTATAGATTTATACAACAATTAGGCATAGTACCTTGTGCTTTATCCTACAATTTAGTACTAACAGTCTACCAGGATCCCACAATAATTATGTCCAAAACCTGAATATTTTGGTTATTAAGCAGAACAGATAACCCCATACATGTATCTACATCTATAGAATATATTTGCCTTCCCTATTTTTGTGCAAACTGCTTTCTCTTATAGTCTTGTAAAAATCTCACATCCTGTAAACAAATGGTATCTGCTGTTACATTTTACACCACTGCAAAATAGTGGTGTCTTAAACATCATTTTTTCCTACAATTTACAGTAACAGAATGTGTAGAGAAGTTATCCTTTCCCTTTTGTATTTTGTTGTGCCTGTAACCATGTTTTTCTTTTCCTATGACACTTTCCCAGCAGAATGTCCAGACTTTGTTAGATGAGTAAGAAGTACACCAAACCTAGTTTCATGTGTAACGTTACTAATATTGGTGTTTGGTATGGATAATAAAGTATCACGTGGTTCACACTTAGTATCCGCTTCTGCTTCTTCACTATCCCCTTGTTCAGTATCACTTAATATATTGTCAGCAAACTGTACTGATTTGCACTCCATTTCATCACAAACATCCTGGTTATCTACATGTAAGATAGAATGAGTAACAGTACAATCCATCCCGCAGTGCCATGCACCCACCATTTTGTACAGTGAGGCTGGCAATTTTCAGCATTCTGGCCTTTCTTGACACATGTAGTACGTGTCCACTTACAACAGACCATAATTAGAGTAGCATCTCCATAGGAAAAATATTATAGGTTTCCCTGCATATTTTAAAGTCTCTCATAGTATTAATGTTTATAATAGCAAATGAGTATTTCCCCCCTCACTTAATAAAGTCACCCACATTTCCTATTCACAAGCTCATAACTTCCAGTCATCATAAATATTTTTAATACTATGAACAGTTTTACATTTTTTACATTTAGGATAAAAACTTAAAATGTCCCTTCTAAACTGTAAAACAACTATTTTTACCCTCAAAGTCTTTAACAGTTAAGAAAGTGTAAGAATTCCAAGAATACACAGTTTGTTTTGTGTCAAGCACAGTTATAAATTTATGTAGAGACTCAAACAGCCTTAAAGGTTAAGTTGCAGAACTTTCCATGTCCCAAATGAATAAGGGAGCAGATCATAGAAGGTGTAAAACCTAAAGGTGCGATAACATTGTCCTAGATAACATAGTTGTTAATAACACAGTCAGTTTTAAAAGAAACCTGAGCAGTAGGATATCATTTTTAGGTAATCTCCATTCTACTTGATGTTCTCTCTCAGTCAACACAGCAGCAGAATTCTTTCCAACTTCTTGGCCTGTAGTCAGTATGGTGGCTGGCTTATCATGATTCACAGCGCTGACTGCTATTTCCTGAACAGTAGAAGCTTTTTTATAGGTTCATAGGTTCATAGGTTCATACTAGGCTATCTGCCCTAGGGCATTTATAAGCCTAGCCAGAGTGTGTATGGCTTTCGCCACCCATTTCAAATTAATTTTGCTATGCCCTTTTTCGAGGTTAGTATACTATGCCTCTTTCTAACAGTGACACAGAAGTGAAACTCGGGGTAAACCTACGATCTCCCATCCACTCATCAAGATTCCTCTTGAAGAGAGTCAATGAGGGACTCTGCCTAACCTGGACTGGGATTTTATTCCAGAGTGAAGGGAGCCTCTGGGTTATGAATCTGTCCCTCCAGCATGTCCTATTTATTTCAGTGCTGAGGTTCAAGTCCCTTGAGCGCGTAGCTCGATGGGATTTGGATTTTCTGAGGTGCGGCATGTCCATTAATTCCAGGTTGGACATGGCTTTATACATCAGGCACAGATCGCCTCTGAGCAGGCGGTATGCCACCGAGAAGAGCTGGAGTTTCTTTAACCGGGCAGCATACGGCATCTGTTTGAGCCCCTTGATCCTCTTGGTGAGGTACTTTTGGGGTCTTTCCAGTTGCTGCAGGTGTCTGGTAAGGTACATCCCAAAAGGGGCATTGTACTCAATTATGGGCCTGATGAGGGATGAGTAAAGAGGCACGATGACCTCCCCTGAACTAGATGTGAATCCCTTCATGATTAGGTGGGCTATATAAAATGTTTTTCTAACCACTTTGGCCACGTGGTTATCAAATGAGAGATTGCTATCAACTTGGGTCCCCAGGTCCCTAATTACTTCTTCTGTACTTAATGGATTACCACCTATGTGGTAATTTGTGGGCACTTTGTTTTTGCCAAAGAGGATGACTATACACTTTTTGGCATTTAGCTTAAGGCCATGGCTCTGGCACCAGTTGTCTGTTTCTATGAGGCCCATTTGGAGGATGCTTGTGTCAGCTGGAGAGTCTATTACGGTGCCCAGTTTGCAGTCATCTGCGAACTTGGTCAGCCACAGTCCTTCCATGTTGGCCTGTACCTCCGAGAAATATATACCAAACAAGAGAAGTCCCAGGACTGAGCCTTGTGGGACGCCACTTGTAACTGGTTTGCAGTCTGACATGGCTCCAGCTATTCTAACCATGTGGGTTCTGTCCTTAAGCCAGTTTGCAACCCATCTAGTGACATGGGGTCTATATTTAAGCTGGTGAGCTTATCTATAATGCCCGAGTGGGGTATTGTATCAAAGGCTTTTGCAAGGTCCAGGTAGTCTGTGTGGACCACCTTCCCCTTGTCAATGGCCTTGGTGACTGTTTCAAAGAAATTGACCAGGTTTAAGAGGCAGGATCTGCCCTTAACAAAGCCGAACTGGGTAGGATCCAGTGTCTGTAGGTCCCCAATATCTTTATTTATAAGGTCCATGATGATCCTTTCCATAGCTTTGCAAACCAAGCTAGTGAAACTTATGGGGCGATAGTTTCCAGGATCCGTTCAGGCACCACCTTTGTGGAGAGGGACCACTGTTGCTGTACGCCACTCTCTGGGTACATATCCTGTAGTAAGGCTGAGACTGAACAGTAGTTTTAGGTTTGGGTTTAGCTCTTCTTGGAGTTCATGTAGGACGCAGCCCGGGACACTGTCTGGTCCAATTGATGCTGTGTTTCTTGCTTTGGAGAGGGAAGCTCTTACCTGAGCATCTGAGATGTCAGGGGGGCAGCACTCTGCTGGGATAGATATTAGCCCTTTTGGTGGGGAGGGGGGGAGAAGTTTGCGCTGAACCTGTCAGCTAGGATGTTGGCAACGTCTGTGGGTTTGGTGTATTTTTTGTCATTTTGGACTAATTCTGAGCATATCTGGGAATTCCCACCCAGGTTCCTAACATAACTAAAGAAAGCCTTGTGATTATCCTTAGTGTCCTGTGCAATTTTTCTCTCGACACTGGCCTTAGACGATTTTATGAGTGCCCGCAGTTTTTTGCTAATACTGATCAGAGATGCCTTCCCTTTTTGGGATTTTGCTCTATCATGTAGTAGCTTCCTCCTTCTATTGTATAGTTTGTTTATGGCTGGGGTCCACCAGACAGGACGTCTGCCTTTGGAGGATTGGGTCTTGGTTTTATTTGGGATTGCATGATCCATGCATTCTTGAAGGTGTTCCTAGAATGTGTTTATAAAGGATTTTGCGGTCTGGGCCGTATTATCCACAGGCCCGGGGGCTTTGAAGGATTCCACCTCGGTTTTGAGGAGTGTGAAATTTGCTTTAGAGAAGTTTTTCACTGTGGTTTTCTGGGCAGGGGGTGGGGTCGGGATGTGAATATCCAGTGAGATTAGTTTATGGTCTGATCTTACCAGTGAGGGATACACTTCTGGTCTGGAGCATAGAGTCCCCATGTTGGTGATGATCAGGTCCAGTATGTTTTCCCCTCTTGTGGGAGTGGTAACAAGTTATTCCATAGCATTTGAGTTTATAAATTCTAGGAACCTTTGGGCTAGGGTGTTGGAGCTAGAGTAATGCTCCCAGTCTATGGTTGGGTAGTTGAAGTCACCCAATATAATGGTGTTTGGAAAGACCTTCATATTTTCCAGTGTTCTCAGGAAGGCCGAGTGGGGTTCCTGGGTTTGGGAGGGTGGTCTGTAGCAGGCTATAAACTGGAAGGCAGTTTTACCCACTGTTAGTTGCACATGGATAGTCTCTGATGCTTCGTGCTGTGCCACCAACCTGGAGGTGTGGGTATCTTTGACGAATATTGATACTCCCCCTCCTTTTGTGGTTCGGTCCAAGTTTTGGGGCTGAAAAGCATGGTATGAGGTATAACCTGGTAGTGCTGGGGTGCTCTCGAGCCTTGAACCAGGTTTCTGTTACTGCACAGATATCGATGTTCTCCATGCTAAGGAGAGTTTCCAGTGCATGCATCTTGAGGTTTAGACTTCTGGCGTTGAGTAGCATTACTCTTAGTTTCTTATCCCTTGTGATACCTATGGAAGTGGGTTTGTCTTTTGAGCCTTGCTTAAAAAAGGCACTATGGGGGTAGCAAAAGCCTTTGCCAATATCCGAAAGCCCAGGGGTGACAGGTGCAAGCCGTCCATAGTGAAGCATCGTGGCTTGTCGAGCATGTCATCCCAGGCTGACAGGCATTGGATCCCCTTTGAATGACACCAATACTTAAGCCAATTGTTGAAATTGATAATCTTGTCTTCATACTGTGGCATCATTCTTGGTGAGGGTAATCTGCTACTCAAGGTCAGGGTCATACCGGCCTGGGCTACATGCTCAGAGAGCTCCTCTATGTCTCTTTTCATGTAGTCCAGGGAGGTACGTCTCAGGTCATTCACACCAGCATGGACAATGACTGAGTCATATTTGTACTTGCCTTGGAGTGACCTGAGTGCTTGTGTTATGTGGTGGATCTTAGCACCTGACAGGCAGCTCACCGTGACATTCTCCTTGTTCAGCCTAGTGAGTGGGACATCAGTGTGCCTGATGATAGAGTCACCTATTACAAGTGTATCAGGTGTGTTGTTTAGCCTTAAGGGCTGTGACTGTTCGGCACACTGGCTTTGTGAGCTATGTGTTGCATGTGTTTTGTTTTGGGGTAGTGGTTGCTTGGGTGTCTGCTTTGGAGGTCTCTGCTGCTTAGGCAGATTTTTATTTAGAGCCTCCGAGTATGTTTTGTGTGTTTATGTGTTTGGTTTGCTGTCGTGGTAGGTCTATGTGAGACTGGAATTGTAGTGAGTGTGGTTTCCTTCTCCTCCTGACTGGTTACGCCAGTACTGAGTTGAGAGAGCTTAGCCTCCAGTTTGGCTATATGGTTGCATCTCTCACATGTGTTGGAATTTGTTGGGAGGAGGAGAGGGTTGTCTGTGTACATGAGGCAGTTGTAACATTGCCTCAAGATTCCCAGATTCACCAGCTGGACTGGAGAGGAGATTGACAACTGACCTTTGGACATGCTAGAATAGTATTGGGAATTTCTTTATAATTAAAAAAATGGCCAATGGGGAGCAAGGTACTCCAGGGGGAGTTTGTGAGGGTGTAGTGCTTTTAATTTTTTAGTGCTGACTTATATAATTGCTTTAGTGAGCAAGTGCCAGGTAACTTAAATGCAAAAATGACAAACAGTAACGTTCTTTCAAGTGAAACAAGGAAATAAGTACAGTAAGCAATGCAGATATCACTAGAGATCCACAGAAGCACTGAAAAGCCACGTTTTAGGTGGAATTAGCTTTTCAGGGAAATAACAAGCATACAAACAAAACTAGATTCACATTTCTTCTCCCCTTGCATCATCCTGACAGCCATCTCACTGGCCCAGATCTATCACTGAGTCTACTGACCACGCCAATCTACCCCCTTAACAACCACCGATTGTCAGTCAGGGCCAGCATGGAACCTATGGGCATCTTGAGGGGCTCATGCTGTCCATTGTCAGGCTGGGGGATTCCGGCCTTATAACCTACCCTTGCTACTCCCTGATGTGTGTCCTGACTACCCCTAGGGTTTGTGCAATGAGCAGACTGTGCCAAACTGTTCCACACCTCCACATGGGCCTGATGTCAGCATGCTGACCCACCCTTTGGGTGAAGCACATCATGAATGGTTTCCCAACTACTGCCAGGAAGCTCCTATCACTTTGTGTGCCCATGCTCATGTCACCCTTCCGCCATGACGGCCACACCCATTCTCCATGCCACTCCATCAGTCACCTGAGCCACTAATAAAACCCATGTTAATTGGGCTGTAGTCATAGCTTTATCCTGGTATGCCACTGGAGTGGTTTCCTGAAAAGTAGAATTTGTCCATGCCCTCTCCTGACAAGGAGTGGAAACGTCTTCATCAGTATTTTGTGTAAAATCCTTTTCTATATCATCAACCCAAGAAGGTGCAGTAGTATTCCTTGATTCATTGTCAGAAAGCAGAGTACAAAGTGTAGATTCATCCAAACCACCACCAGCCAAATAAGTTAACTGAGTTTGAATAGTCTGTGACTCAGATAAATTTAGATATAATGAAGAAAACATTTCTGTATCAAGAGCAATAATAACATCCATACTAGGAAATGCACTATCATCGTCTTCATTTCTATAATCTGAAAAAGTCTCATCCCCCCACTTGTTTCTTCCACCTGCTCATTCTTGTTACACCCATCCCTGCAGCTGCCCTCTGATTCCACCCACAGGAAAAAAAAAGAGTAGGGAATGTCCCAATGCACCCTGACTAAACTTCCTCAGCTCAGTAATAACACTTGGGTCTCCCCTGAAAAGAGGCCATTTGCCTAGCAGGACTAAACCAGTCAACAAAGTGTAAATAAATAAATAAATTATGACCTAAGCACTTAGCTCACAAGTCATGGTTAAATATATTCAACTTTGCACCATATCACCTTTATGCAGTCGATGCCAATTGTCATGAATACAATACACTTCTCTCATGTAAATAGATAATCACTATATAATTGTGTCAACTTCCTTTTAGTGTGTACATTTGCTTCCTCCATGTTCCTTGTTGTCCTTCTACTTGTCTTCTTGTACTGTGACTGTGCTTTCTACACCTTCTTCCCTTCTTCTCAGTTTCTTCATACTTACTGTTTTCCCCAATCACTAACCTCAAATTTCACTTTTGTGGCTCTACTTCATACCCTTGTCCCTAACACATAACTAAATCCCTAATCCATTCTCATAACCTGTTAACTTAGTTTGCCTGCAGTTCCATAACTCATTTTAACTACAGCCTTTAGCTCAGCATAATTGACTCTCCCCTGAAATACCACACTATCATTTCTGTCCCGAAATGTTACTTTTCCTCTACTCCCTCCACTATAAAGCATACAGTACAATATAATACAATAATGGCCATTGGCTTATGGCACCTGGGCATATATGAACCCCATTTGTCTTTGTTAGGACATGTCTAGAAATCATATTTTTTCTAGCACAGTCCAGCAACATCTGTCTCATCTCTTCAAGGTTGAAGACTTCCATAAACCACCAACTTTTCTTTGCCCTGGAGCTCAGGATCTCCCAGTCTGTTCCTTTCGGTTCAAGTCTCACATGATTATAACTTTTCCCATCTGTTTTTTCGCCCAGCTTCTTTTCATATCTCCCAAGTTTGTTTATCGTCATCTTCTGATGTGTCTGGATGCTAATACACTGTATTACTCCCCAAGTATTCACCCCTTACTTATCCAGTTATGTAATCATTTGTGTGTGTGTGTGTGTGTGTGTGTGTGTGTGTGTGTGTGTGTGTGTGTGTGTGTGTGTGTGTGTGTGTGTGTACGTGCATGTGTGCGTGTGCGTGTGTGTGTGTGTGTGTGTGTGTGTGTCTGTATGCATGTATGTATGCATGTATCCATATATGTATGTATGTACTTACCTATTAGAAATATTTAGATGCTGTATTTCTAGACATCTTACACAAAGCTACACACTACAATAAGACATGGAAGAGCAATTTCACATTAAAAGTGCAATAAGCATAAATCAAAATTAATTATTCTAAAATGTAAATTTATAAATTTCAGAAAATTCATAAAGTTCAAAAATGTAACCATCTAAAGGTGAATAAAATGACCTTATGAGGTTTGATAAAGTCTCGTCTGTAAAGATGTAACATTCCAATCTCTCAACTGATAACCTGATGTGTCGACCCAGAGCATAGGGTCTCAGCAGCTACTTTAGATAAGCAAAACCCAGACTGCAAAGGGCATGGTAGGTGAAGGTCAACACATTAAAGACATATCTGGCTGCAAATGGTAGCCAAGTCAGATACTACAGCACCAGAATTATATGACTAGAATAGCCACAGAATTCTGCAGCCAATGCAATTGGGCTAGACTGCTATGTGCAAGCCCAAGGTAAAGGGCATTCCAGTAATCCAGACATGAAATAGCCAACACATGAATCACATCTGCTAAGCCTGAAGCTGGTGGAATGGGTTTAATCCAGATATTGTTCTTCAGATGGAACTAAGCTGTCTTGATAACAACTGACCTGGCCTTTCAGTATCGGTCTGTTATCAAGAGCGATATACAGACCTTAAATATGAGAAAAAAAATGCCAACTTGTTACCTCCCTACATTAGTAAGGAGGATGTCAGAGGAAGGTGTGATGGACAAATGGGATGAATAAGCATGGCCTTGGTCTTTGCAGGGTTGAGCTTAAGGTGATTAATACTCAACAGTGAACAGGTAAAACCAAGCATTACTCAAGTAGTCAAATCAGGTAGGGATTAGCAAATAAAATGTAGCAGTAAAGACAAAAATCAATAGCACATGATTGATAATAAATACCCCATAATGACTTCCCAGCACGTATACAGCGATCAAGAGAGGAAGCCAGAACAGAACTATGAGACATCTCATAATCTGTAGGGAGTGAACAAGAAGAATTAATCCAAGTCACTATTCCACCTAGAAGCAACCTGACAGATAAGACGTACACTCAAGTACAGTGCTTGTAAATATTAAGTAACCTTTTAAGCAGTTAATAAGTATCCCATAATCCACTGTAAATCTGACGATCTCTACAGGGCAGATATGCTTTGTGACAAGTTTGCTGATCTCATCATTGGCCCAAATATTAAAGTCCAGGTATTAAACTCTCCTAGGATCAACCATCTGGGAGACCTATGAATCCAACTGATTAGGAAAATCAGAGAAGTTTTGCAGAAAATTCCCAAAGTAACCAGATGCATGCTGCACTAAGAAAAACCTACAATTCACTCCTGTCCTGCAGGACAGACTCAGAGAAGTTAGCACTAGCCTCTACTTTGGCCATTTCCATGGTAGAGGAAGAACAATCTTTCACCCACCTACAACTGTTTTATTCCTGCCATGCATAGAACAGTGAATACTCCATAGACTTTTAGTGATAGATGTTTCAGTATACAAGCCATTTTAATCAGGCAGGTATCCCATTCACCTGCCTTAACAACAAGGGCATTTACCATCAGTTCAAAGCCAGATCACTCCTCTTCTCCTCTGGTGTCATTCCTACTTGTCTCCAGCCTCACGTTTGATGCACTGCATTATGTACATTACTAATGGACTTTCATCCTTCCCTGTCTGTCATTCCTTTAGAATCTGTGCCCTGTTAGTTAAATATCCCACACACCCTCTTTACTGACCAATGTTTCTGTGATACTGATAATACTTATCTTCTAATTTATCTATCTATCTATCTATCTATCTATCTATCTATCTATCTATCTATCTATCTATCGAGCTATCTTTCTATCTATCTATCTATTGTATTTTTTAACTGGAAAAGTCCGACTGGGTACAATGCGCCTCTTCAGCAGTGGCCTGGGAAGAAAATGACCACAAAGATTAGGACATGGTTTGCTAACATAGTTTTAAGTGCAGTAGAATGATATAATTACAGTAAAGGTAATAAACGTAGTTGAGCATAACAGAATGTGCACATAAGACAGTAAATAACAATAGACTATGGCTGTGTAAGCTAGTGTTTCTACAAAGCTATAGTTACGTCCTGCATCATTGCTTGCAGGTCTCCCGCCTGTTACCCAGATTCCTTGCATTGCCCAGTAATACCGCCCACAATACTCTGAGTTGCCAATGTTTGTTGTCATGTTATGTTCTATGCCTGATTTCTCCTGCTTGCATAGTTCCTCAGTACCTACATCTGCTCCCATTACACCCTCTTGCTCTTTCTGTCTTTGTTTAGAGGCACAACCATGAAAACTTAACTTTTCAACCAACTTCTGAGCACCAGTGTTATTTCTAGACTAAGATGAAGTCTGCCCCTGGCACAGAGCTTGCTAGATCTTCCCCCATCCCTCTGTCAGTTCCAAGCCTTTCTCCATTGTTCACTGTCACAGATAGTCATTACACTTCTCAGTTTTTTCCTTACACATACATATATCCATACGCACACACGCATATACACATACACACACACACACACACACACACACACACACACACATATATATATATATATATATATATATATATATATAGAACTAGGACTATTGAACAACAGTTCAATAGTCCGAATCCACAATCACCGAACACACTTTAATGAAAGCGCTTTCACCGAAAAAGCACTTTCGTTAAAGTGTGTTAAAAAATACATTACATTTACGTTTTTGCAGGGGAGCAAGCCCCCCTGCACCCCCCTCACCCCCTACTTTAATATTCCCTCTCCGAGATCGCACTACAGTGGGGAAAAGGGAATTTTCCCTTATCCCCACTGTAGTGCAATCTCCACAACAGGCATACTTACGTGAAAGTGCTTCTTCGGTAAAAAGCACTTTTGCGCAAGTATGCCCGGCCAAATCTGTTTCGGTGAAGTTGCCATTCAGGGATTCGTACGGATCCCATATATATATATATATATATATATATATATATATATATATATATATATATATATACATACACACACACACACACACACACACACACACACACACACACACGTGCATTCATGCATGAGTGCACATATGATGTCACATACATGCTTGGAGGAATGAAGTCTGTGAGTAATGCCAATTTTAATTCAAGCAGCTTATTGCGGGGTGCAAAGAAAGTTCCAGAATTTCATTTCTGTTCAGATATTACAGTACACTTAGATGTGTATGGGAAATAGTGGTCTGAGCTATATTGTCCTAACATCATTCAGAGGCTGCAGCAGATAAGAAACATCCTTTCTATTTGTTGGAAGTATTTTACATTTTGTAAATGTGTTAATAATAGTTCCTCTCAACAGAATGGAAGACAAAATGCTTATCGGTTACATATTTACTATTCGCAGGTTTCTTTACTCAGTTCAGAACCACTAACACAGCAACAATATTTGATATATGCATATGTGTATGTGTGTATATATATATATATATATATATATATATATATATATATATATATATATATAGATATATAGATATATATATATAGGTCTACTTCTATTCGCTGACAGCCCATTTCACTGAAACCCATTTCGTTGACAGCTCATTTCATTGACAAAAGTATTGAAGGCAAAAACCTGGGTTTTGCCCCCCTCCCCACTATTGTGCGACTGTGGAGTTGTTATATATAGTTAGTGTGTGGGCACAGCCCCACATTGGGTGGGGCAAACCCCCACCTAGAATGTTTGTCAATGAAATGAGCTGTCAACGAAATGGGTTTCAGTGAAATGGGTTGTCAGCGAATAGAAGTAGACCCATATATATATATATATATATATATATATATATCTATATATCTATAAAGGGCTTAAAATAAATGACACTCCCAAATATCAATGTCCTATTTTGTTGACACACTTTGGTTAACAAAACAGATAGTCAGCAGGTGTGCAAGATCAAGAGGGTTGCAGAATCTGTCCATTCACCAGACACCGTGCAGTCTCAGAGTAATTATATGCAATTAACATTGGGTGAGAGGGTACAGACTCCACATGAGTGGTGAAAGGAGACTTGCTCCAGACAAAAAATAGTAGTTTTCTTTTGCACAGTCCAAGGTTGTGCCTCGGAGCTCATGCATTAGGGTGTAAATGTTTTTTTTTAATTTTGTGGTCAATCTTTTTAACATTGATCTACTTTAGTGTATACTACCTTTAGTAGATCCAAATATATGTGTATGTGTAATATATATATATATATATATATATAGCTGTGATTCATTTAGTTGACAATACAAACGAGTGGAACACAAACGAGTGACAACAACTGACTGAATGCACATTTGTTGAATCAAATTTCAAGCTTTATATAGTGTATGCATATGGGAGTGTGCTAGAAAATGAGTGTTTGAACAATCCAGATATTAATGAGAAGGTGGAAGTTTGTGCTATGGAGGTTGTGTGTATGTGCAAGTGTTTGCAGGTTAGGTAAGGGGATAGCTTTAGTGTTGTGCCTGCTAGGTGTTATGTATGCTCTGAGTCCATTTTCTTGATTAGTGGTTTGTTAGGGAAAGGGGGTTTAGTAACATAATGTATAGTGTTAGGGTTAGGGGCAGGGGTATGGTTAGAACACGAGTCATGTGGTGCCGGCATCATCAATCCACTGTTATAAACATAGATTAAAGTCAACCCATTTATTTTATCACTGTTAATACGTGCTTTTGTAATATATTGATTAATCTTTGTATATTTGTAGTAATTATACAAAATGGTTTTAAACAAGAGACATCCCCTTGGGTTACTTCATGAAATGATTGAAGAAATTACAGAAAACAAAGAAAAACATTACTAGCCTATGATCAATATATAGACAAACATGGACAAAAGTCAAAAGAGAATCATTACTAATAATAACAACAAAAAGAGTTTAGATTGTTTTTTTAGGTTATTGTACAGAAAATGCAATGATTAAGAAATCATTAATTCAGACTGGAACATTTTAAAAGCTAACCAGAAGGAGTGGATCCATGTAGGAGAATTTCCAAAGATTTCATATTAGTAAAAAAAAAACTACAAGAAAAACCTAGCCAACCTATTGTTTTCACTGTGTGATTCCTTAAAACCTCTTGTAAAAGAGGATAATGGGGAATATGCAAATGACCCCCTAAGGACATCAGGTGTTTCTGCTATATGGCAGTTCTGAATGCCCGTGAAATTTTTCTTTTTTAAATCTGTTACACAACAAATTCAAGCCAACAAAGCCAAACCCTACTAGCTGTGAACATGCATGTTTCAGTCTACATATGACCTTGTCAGCACAGCATAAACGGACTGTTTGGCTAACATTTAGAAACACAGGGTTGTTGTACCCAGCTAACGTCTATAACCATTAAGGCATCTGTAAAATATTTGATCTAACAACTAAATAAAAGAGTAAGCAGAACAAAGAGCCAATCCTATAAGTAAAAAAAACTATGAGAAAAACTTAGCCACGCTAGAGATTTCACTGGGTTATTCCTTATAGGAAGGGGTGTAATTTCAAGTTATCACTACAAAGTAGGTAAAAGTTTGCTAAAAGTGCTGAAGTTCATAGAACTTATGCATGTGGCATATGTACGTGCATTACTAATACTCCCTACTAATGGTATGAAAATGTTAAAGTTTTTGGATCTTGTGCATGTGGCATCTGTAAGTGCATGACTAATACCTCCTACTAATGGTAAGAGAATGTTAAAGTTCTTGGCAATTATGCATGTGACATGTGTACGTGCATGACTAATACCTCCTACTAATGGTAAGAGTGTCACAGTTCATGGAGCTTATGCATATAGCATGTGTACGAGCATGACTAATACCCCTACTACTGGTAAGGGAATGTTACAGATCATGGAACTTATGCACTTGGCATGTGCAAGTGCATGACTAATACCCCCTACTAATGGTAAGAGAATGTTACAGTTCATGGAACTTACGCATGTGGCATGTGCAAGTGCATGACTAATACCACCTACTAATGGTAAGAGAATGTTATAGTTCACTGAATTTGTACATGTGGCATATGCACATGCATGACTAATACCCCTTCCTAATGGTAAGAGAATATTACAGTTCATGGAACTTATCAATGTGACATGTGTAAGTGCATGAGTAATACCCCCTACTAATGGTAACAGAATGTTAAAGTTCATGAACTTATGCATGTGGCATGTGTATGTGCATGACTAATACCCCCTACTAATGGTAAGAGAATGTTAAACTTCATAGAACTTACGCATGTGGCATGTGTACATGCATATATAATACCCCCGACTAATAGTAAGAGAATGTTACAGTACATGTGGCATGTAAACGCGCATGACTACTACCCCCTACTAATGGTAAGAGAATGTTACAGTTCATGGAACTTATGCATGTGACATGCATACACGCATGACTAATACCCCCTACTGATGCTAAGAGAATGTTAAAGTTCATGGAGCTTATGCACATGGCATGTGTAAGTGCATCACTAATACCCCCAACTAATGGTAAGAGAATCTTAATGTTCTTGGAACTTATGCATGCGGTATGTGTACGTCTATGACTAATACCACCTACTAATGGTAAGAGAATGTTAAAGTTCATGGAACTTATGCATGTGGCATGTGTACGTGCATGACTAATACCCCCTACTAATGGTAAGAGAATGTTATACTTCACGGAACTTATACATACGGCATGTATACATACATGACTAACACCCCATACTAATGGTAAGAGAATGTTAAAAATCATGGAACTTATCCATGTGGCATGTGTAAGTGCATAACTAATACCTCATACGAATGGTAAGAGAATGTTACAGTTCATGGAACTTATGCATGTGGCATGTATTAGTGCATGACTAATACCCCCTACTCATGGGAAAAGAATGTTAAAGTTCATGGAGTTTATGCATGTGGCATGTGCTACTGCATGACTAATACCCCCTACTAATGGTAAAAGAATGTTAAAGTTCATGGAGCTTATGCATGTGGCATGTATACGTGCATGACTAATACCCATTACAAATGGTAAGAGAATGTTAAAGTTAACATAGCTTATGCTTCTGGCATGTGTTAGTGCATCATCACTTCAACAAGGAACAAGTCAACCAGAACATAAAACAGGGACCAGCACTTGACTCTGTGAAACACAACCAACCACAAACGAATTTACCTAGGTTTTGTCTTTATTCAGACTTCTTCAGAATACAAGTAAAACCAATTACAACCTTACACACTTAAATAGGAACAAGGCATGACATCATTAGTTAATCGATTAATTAACATTCATTTTACTTAAAGTAAACTGAACACACTAATACAATACTATAAAAAAGTACTGAATAGTTGATCATATGCATTACTAGTTTAAAAACAAACAATATATAAACATACATTAAAAAATAACATAATTATGACCCCTTTATCCAAAAATATGTTTTAATTTTAAAATTGGGGCAATGGTGATGTAATCATTAATGCCAGGGAATACTATGGCATTCAATTTCAGTTGCCACCTCATTTCACTAATGTCAAAGTGAAGATCGAGGACCTTACCCTGTACATCCATAACCACTTGTTGAATTACACAAAATTTAAATGTATGCCCACTATTTGATTCAATGTGCCTATACAATGCATTAGTTTTTTTCTTTAATCTTATATCTGACAGATGCTCTATGATACAGTCTCTAAGGGCTCTACTAGTTTTGCCAACATAGTATGCTGGACATTGACCACATTGTGCTACATACACCACATTCTTGGTGTAACAGTCAAAATGTCCACTGAGCCTAATAGAAACACCAGCCACACTGAACTTAGAATTTGTAGGACATACCAGAGGGGACACACTACATCTACCACATTTAAAATTCCCAATGTGCCTCCCAGTAGATTTACAAACATTACCTCCCTTCTCTAACAATTGCTTAAATGATTTTGCCTTTCTAAATACACATCTAGGTGGGCTACCTAACTTTTCCCATACTAACTTATCAAGTCTAAGTAACTTCCAGTTGTTAAACACTATATCCCTAATATAAGGTGCATCAAATGAATAAGTGGTAATAAAATAAATCCCACATTCCTGACTCACCTTATCAGCACTATCCACAGCTACTTTACTAAATTCAAGTTGGTTGTTAACAATAAGGACAGTATCATCCATACCTATCGTTGGGGGCTCATTATTCAATCTACCCTTTAATAATGACCAATATGTACCATTTACTCTCTTACACTTAACTTCATCTGCTATAACCTTACACATACTCTCAGGATATCCTCTCCTTATGAACATGCCCATAATGAATTCTACCTCCCTCAAAAAATCCAACTCGCCAAGAGTCATCCTGACAGCCCTGACCATCTGACCTTTAACAATAGCTTTTTTGTGGTGGTCAGGGTGCCAACTGGAATAACTAAGATACGAGTTTGAAAAGGTAGCTTTTCTATGAATAGCAGAAATAAAGGCATGCTCAATAGGATCAATTTTCAAATTAACATCTAGGTATGTGATTCCCTCTTTACTAAAGGCATGGGTAAACTTCAAAAAATATACTGTATTATTAATGTACTCCATGAAACAATTGACATCTTCGACACTACCATCCCATACTATGAACAAATCATCCAAAAAACGGGTGTAGTGCCGAATATTAGACTTAAACCTGCTTGCAAAAACATATTCCTGCTCCCAAAATGACATGATGTAGTTTGCATAAATGGGGGCGCAAGCCGCCCCCATGGCAACACCTGTGACTTGCTTGAAATATAGTCCTTCAAAGAAGATGAAATTATTGTTTAATACTGTCTCCATTAAGGTTACAAGTAAATTTATATGATCCGGATCATATAACCCAGTTTTAAAAAGCTGCCGCTCCAACCATTCTAAACCAATGTCATTAGGAATAACAGAGAAAAGATTAACAACATCAATGGTAACCAAAATTGTATCATCACTAATTTCTACAGTCCTTAACTTTTCCAAAAACTGCCAAGAATCCTTGGTGATGTAATCAAATAACATAATCCCTTTTTGTAGCTGACAATCCAAAAATTTACTTATAAAACAAGTCTTACTACGTTTACCGTCAACTATAGGCCTAAACTTAACATTATCCAGCCCTTTATGTATCTTAGGGATTCCAAAGATGCTACTCACCACAGGATACTCATTATTAATGTAAGAATACTCCAACTCATCAGTTTGCCCTTGCATTAGTAAATCCTCCACTAACAAATTCACTTTAGCATAAGCAATATTAACTTGATTTAAACTACTTTCCTCATACGTGTCACTATCTAACATAATCAACATGTGATTACTGTAATCATTCCTATCCATGATTACTAAACCACTACCCTTGTCTGGCTTCATAAACCTAATAGACTGTTAATGTAGACAGTATTAAACAATAATTTCATCTTCTTTGAAGGTCTATATTTCAAGCAAGTCACAGGTGTTGCCATGGGGGTGGCTTGCGCCCCCATTTATGCAAACTACATCATGTCATTTTGGGAGCAGGAATATGTTTTTGCAAGCAGGTTTAAGTCTAATATTCGGCACTACACCCATTTTTTGGATGATTGGTTCATAGTATGGGATGGTAGTGTCGAAGATGTCAATTGTTTCATGGAGTACATTAATAATACAGTATATTTTTTGAAGTTTACCCATGCCTTTAGTAAAGAGGGAATCACATACCTAGATGTTAATTTGAAAATTGATCCTATTGAGCATGCCTTTATTTCTGCTATTCATAGAAAAGCTACCTTTTCAAACTCGTATCTTAGTTATTCCAGTTGGCACCCTGACCACCAGAAAAAAGCTATTGTTAAAGGTCAGATGGTCAGGGCTGCCAGGATGACTAGTGGCGAGTTGGATTTTTTGAGGGAGGTAGAATTCATTATGGGCATGTTCATAAGGAGAGGATATCCTGAGAGTATGTGTAAGGTTATAGCAGATGAAGTTAAGCGTAAGAGAGTAAATGGTACATACTGGTCATTATTAAAGGGTAGATTGAATAATGAGCCACCAACGATAGGTATGTATGATACTGTCCTTATGGTTAACAACCAACTTGAATTTAGTAAAGTAGCTGTGGATAGTGCTGATAAGGTGAGTCAGGAATGTGGGATTAATTTTATTACCACTTATTCATTTGATGCACCTTATATTAGGGATATAGTGTTTAACAATTGGAAATTACTTAGACTTGATAAGTTAGTATGGGAAAAGTTAGGTAGCCCTCCTAGATGTGTATTTAGAAAGGCAAAATCATTTAAGCAATTGTTAGAGAAGGGAGGTAATGTTTGTAAATCTACTGGGAGGCACATTGGGAATTTTAAATGTGGTAGATGTAGTGTGTGTCCTCTGGTATGTCCTACACATTCTAAGTTTAGTGTGGCTGGTGTTTCTATTAGGCTCAGTGGACATTTTGACTGTTACACCAAGAATGTGGTGTATGTAGCACAATGTGGTCAATGTCCAGCATACTATGTTGGCAAAACTAGTAGAGCCCTTAGAGACCGTATCATAGAGCTTCTGTCAGATATAAGATTAAAGAAAAAAATGAATGCATTGTATAGGCACATTGAATCAAATAGTGGGCATACATTTAAATTTTGTGTAATTCAACAAGTGGTTATGGATGTACAGGGTAAGGCCCTCGATCTTCACCTTGACATTAGTGAAATGAGGTGGCAACTGAAATTGAATGCCATGGTATTCCCTGGCATTAATGATTACATCACCATTGCCCCAATTTTAAAATTAAAACATATTTTTGGATAAAGGGGTCATAATTATGTTATTTTTTAATGTATGTTTATATATTGTTTGTTTTTAAACTAGTACTGCATATGATCAACTATTCAGTACTTTTTTATAGTATTGTATTAGTGTGTTCAGTTTACTTTAAGTAAAATGAATGTTAATTAATCAATTAACTAATGATGTCAGGTCTTGTTCCTATTTAAGTGTGTAAGGTTGTAATTGGTTTTACTTGTATTCTGAAGAAGTCTGAATAAAGAGGAAACCTAGGTAAATTCGTTTGTGGTTGGTTGTGTTTCACAGAGTCAAGTGCTGGTCCCTGTTTTATGTGTTAGTGCATCACTAATACCCCCTACTAATCATAAGACAATGTTAAAGTTCATGGAACTCATGCATGTGGCATGTGTACATGCATGACTAATAGCCCCTACTAATGGTAAGAGAATAATAAGGTTCATGGAACTTATGCATGTGGCATGTGTACGTGCATGACAAATACCCACTACTAATGGTAAACGAATGTTAAGGTGACTGGAATATATACATCTAGCATGTGTAGGTGCATGACTAATACCCCCTACTAATGGTAAGAGAATGTTAATTTTTTTTGGAACTTATGTATGTGGCATCTGTAAGTACATGACTAATATCCCCTGCTAATGGTAAGAAAATGCTAAAGTTCTTGGAACTTATACATGTGGCATGTGTAAGTGCATGACTAATACCGCCTTCTAATGGTAAGAGAATGTTATACTTCACGGAACTTATACATGTGTCATGTGTACATGTATGACTAATACCCCCTACTAATGGTAAGAAAATGTTACAGTTCATGGAACATATCCATGTGGCATGTGTAATTGCATGACTAATACCCCCTACTAATGGTAAGAGAATGTTACAGTTCATGGAACTTATGCATGTGGCATGTGTACTCACATGACTACTACCCCCTACTAATGGTAAGAGAATGTTAAAGTTCATGGAAATTATGCATGTGGCATATGTACGCGCATGACTAATACCCCCTACTGATGGTAAGAGAATGTTAAAGTTCATAGAGCTTATGCATGTGGCAGATGTAAGTGCATCACTAATACCCCTTACTAATGGTAAGAGAATCTTAATGTTCTTGGAACTTATGCATGTAGCATGTGTACGTCTATGACTAATACCACCTACTAATTGTAAGAGAATGTTAAAGTTCATGGAACTTATGCATGGGTCATGTGTACATGCATGACTAATACTCCTACTAATGGTAAGACAATGTTAAACTTCACAGAACTTATGCATGTGGCATGCATACGTGCATGACTAATACTCCCTACTAATGGCAAGGGAATGTTATGGTTCACGGAACTTATGCATGTGGCATGTGTAAGTGCATCACTAATACCCCCTACTAATGGTAAAAGAATATTAAGGTTAATGGAACTTATGCATGTGGCATGTGTATGTGCCTGACTAATACCTCATACTAATAGTAAGAGGATGTTAAAGTTCTTAGAATGTATGCACCTGGCATGTGTAGGTGCATGATGAATACCCCCTACTAATGGTAAGAGAATGTTAAAATTTTTGGAACTTATGCATGTGGCATCTGTAAGTGCATTACTAATACCCCCCCCACTAATGGTGAGATAATGCTAATGTTCTTGGAACTTATACATGCGGCATGTGTAAGAGCATGGCTAATACCCCCTACTAATGGTAAAAGAATGTTATACTTCATGGAACTTATACATGTGTCATGTGTACATGTTTGACTAATACCCCCTACTAAATGTAAGAGAATGTTACAGTTCGTGGAACTTATGCATGTGGCATGTGTTAGTGCATGACTTATACCCCATACTAATGGTAAGTGAATGTTATTGTTTACGGAACTTATGAATGTGGCATGTGTACATACATAACTAATACCCCCTACAAATGGTAAAAGAATGTTAAAGTTCATGGAGCTTATGCATCTGGCATGTGTTAGTGCATCACAAATACCCACTACTAATGGTAAGAGAATATTAAAGTTCATGGAACTTATGCACCTGGCATGTGTAAGTGTATGACTAAAACCCCTACTAATGGTAACAGAATGTTAAAGTTCATAGAGCATATGCATGTGGCATGTGTACGTGCATCACAAATACCCACTACTAATGGTAAGAGAATGTTAAATTTCATGGAACTTATGCACCTGGCATCTGTAAGTGCAAGACTAAAACCCACTACTAATGGTAACAGAATGTTAAGGTTTATGGAACTTATGCATGCAGCATGTGTACATGCATGACTAATACCCCCTACTAACGGTAAGAAAATGTTACAGTTCATGGAGCTTATGCATGTGGCAGGTGTACGTCCATGACTAATACCCCCGACTAATGGTAAGAGAATGATACAGTACATGTGGCATGTGTACGTGCATGACTAATACCCCCTACTAATGGTAAGAGAGCGTTAACATTTTTGGAAATTATGCATGTGGCATCTGTAAGTGCATGGCTAATCCCCCCTACTAATGGTAGGAGAATGTTAAAGTTCATGGAGCTTATGCATCTGGCATGTGTTAGTGCATCACTAATACCCCCTACTAATGGAAAGCGAATGTTAAAGTTCATGGAACTTACGCATGTGGCATGTATATGTGCATGATGAATAGCACCTACTAATGGTTTGAGAATGTTAAAGTTCATAGAATATATGCATCTGGCATGTGTAGGTGCATGACTAATGCCCCCTACTAATGGTAAGAGAATGCTATACTTCACGGAACATATGCATGTCTCATGTGTACATGTATGACTAATACCCCCTATAAATGGTAAGAGAATGTTACAGTTCATGGAACTTATCCAGGTGGCATGTGTAAATGCAGAACTAATACCCCCCTAATAATGGTAAGAGAATGTTACAGTTCATGGAACTTATGCATGTGGCATGTGTACACGCATGACTACTTCCCCGTTCTAATGGTAAGAGAATGTTAAAGTTCATGGAACTTATGCATGTGTCATTTGTACGTGTATGACTAATACCCCTTACTGAGGTAAGAGAATGTTAAAGTTCATGGAGCTTATGTATGTGGCATGTGTAAGTGCATCACTAATATCCTCTACTAATGGAAAGAGAATCTTAATGTTCTCGGAACTTATGCATGTGGCATGTGTACATCTATGACTAATACCACCTACTAATGGTAAGAGAATGTTATAGTTCATGGAACTTATGCATCCGGCATGTGTAGGTGCATGACTAATACCCCCTACTAATGGTAAGAGAACATTAAAGTTTTTGGAACTTATGCATGTGGCATCTGTAAGTGCATGACTAATATCCCCTACTAATGGTAAGAGAATGTTATACTTCACGGAACTTATACATGTGGCATGTGTAAATGCATGACTAACACCCCCTACTAATGGTAAGAGAATGTTAAAGTTCATGGAACTTATCCATGTGGCATGTGTAAGTGCATGACTAATACCTCATACAAATGGTAATAGAATGTTACTGTTCATGGAACTTTATGCATGTGGCATGTGTTAGTGCATGACTTATACCCCTATTAATAGTAAGAGAATGTTACAGTTCATGGAACTTATACATGTGGCATGTGTACGTGCATGACTAATACCCCATACTAATGGTAAGAGAATGTTAAAGTTCACAGAATGTATGCACCTGGCATGTGTAGGTGCATGACAAATACCCCCTATTATTGGTAAGAGAATGTTAAAAAATTTTGAAACTTATGCATATGGCATCTGTAAGTGCATTACTAATAGCCCCCACTATTGGTAAGAGAATGCTAAAGTTCTTTGAACTTATACATGTGGCATGTGTAAGAGCATGACTAATACCCCCTACTAATGGTAAGAGAAGGTTTTACTTCATGGAACTTATACATGTGTCATGTGTACATGTATGACTAATACCCCCTACTAATGGTAAGAGAATGTTACAGTTCATGGAACTTATGCATGTGGCATGTGCTAGTGCATGACTTATACCCCCTACTAATGGTAAGTAAATGTTATAGTTTACAGAATTTATGCATGTGCCATGTGTACATGCATAACTAATACCCCCTACTAATGGTAAGAGAATGTCAAAGTTCATGGAGCTTATGCATCTGGCATGTGTTAGTGCATCACAAATACCCACTACTAATGGTAAGAGAATGTTAAAGTTCATTGAGCTTATGCATGTGGCATGTGTACGTGCATCACAAATACCCACTACTAATGGTAAGAGAATGTTAAAGTTCATGGAACTTAAGCATCTGGCATGTGTAAGTGCATGACTAAAACCCACTACTAATGGTAACAGAATGTCAAAGTTCATTGAGCTTATGCATGTGGCATGTGTACGTGCATCACAAATACCCACTACTAATGGTAACAGAATGTTAAACTTTATGGAACTTATGCATGTGGCATGTGTATGTGCATGAGTAATACCCCCTACTAATGGTAAGAAATTGTTACAGTTCATGAAGTTTATGCATGTGGCATGTGTACGTGCATGAGTAATACCCCTACTAATGGTAAGAAAATGTTACAGTTCATGAAGCTTATGCATGTGGCATGTGTATGTGCATGAGTAATACCCCCTACTAATGGTAAGAAAATGTTACAGTTCATGGAGCTTATGCATGTGGCATGTGTACATGCAAGACTAATACCCCTAACTAATGGTAAGAGAATGTTACAATACATGTGGCATGTGTACGTGCATGACTAATACCCCCTACAAATGGTAAGAGAACATTAAAATTTTTGGAACTTATGCATGTGGCATCTGTAAGTGCATGGCTAATACCCCCTACCATTGGTAAGAGAATGTTAAAGTTCATGGAGCTTATGTATCTGGCATGTGTTACTGCATCACTAATACCCCCTACTAATGGTAAGAGAATGTTAAAGTTCATAGAATATATGTATCTGGAATGTGTAGGTGCATGACTAATAGCCCCTACTAATGGTAAGAGAATGTTAACATTTTTGGAACTTATGCATGTGGTATATGTAAGTGCATGACTAATACCGCCTACTAATGGTAAGAAAATGTTACAGTTCATGGAGCTTATGCATGTGGCATGTGTACATGCAAGACTAATACCCCCAACTAATGGTAAGAGAATGTTACAATACATGTGGCATTTGTACGTGCATGACTACTACCCCCTACTAATATTAAGAGAATGTTAAAGTTCATGGAAATTATACATGTGGCATGTGTAAGTGCAAGACTAATACCCCCTTCTAATGCTAAGAGAATGTTAAAGTTCATGGCGCTTATGCATGTGTAAGTGTATCACTAATGCCCCCTACTAATTGTAAGAGAATGTTAAGGTTCATGGAACTTATGCATGTAGCATGTCTATGTGCATGACTAATACCCCCTACAAATGGTAAGAGAACGTTAAAATTTTTGGAACCTATGCATGTGGCATCTGTAAGTGCATGGTTAATACCCCCTACTAATGGTAAGAGAATGTTAAAGTTCATGGAGCTGATGTATCTGGCATGTGTTACTGTATCACTAATACCCCCTACTAATGGTAAGAGAATGTTAAAGTTCATGGGACTTATGAATGTGGCATGGTTACGTGCATGATGAATAGCCCCTACTAATGATAACAGAATTTTAAAGCTCATAGAATATATGCATCTAGCATGTCTAGGTGCATGACTAATAGCCCCTACTAATGGTAAGAGAATGTTAACATTTTTGGAACTTATGCATGTGGTATCTGTAAGTGCATGACTAATACTGCCTACTAATGGTAAGAGAATGCTAAAGTTCTTGGAACTTATACATGTAGCATGTGTAAGTGCATGACTACTACCCCCTACTAATGGTAAGAGAATGCTATACTTCACGGAACATATACATGTGTCATGTGTACATGTATGAGTAATACCCCCAATAAACGGTAAGAGAATGTTACAGTTCATGGAACTTATCCATGTGGTATTTGTAAGTGCAGGGCTAATACCCCCTACTAATGGTAAGAGAATGTTACAGTTCATGGAACTTATGCATGTGGCATGTGTACATGCATGACTAATACCCCCTACTGATGGTAAGAGAATGTTAAAGTTCATGGAGCTTATGCATGTGGCATGTGTAAGTGCATGACTAATACCCCCTACTAATGGTAAGAGAATCTTAATGTTATTCGAACTTATGCATGTGGCATGTGTACGTCTATAACTAATGCCACCTACTAATGGTAAGAGAATGTTACAGTTCATGGAACTTATGCATGTGGTATGTGTACGTGCATGACTAATACCCCCTACTGATGGTAAGAGAATGTTAAAGTTCATGGAACTTATGCATGTGGCATGTGTAAGTGCATAACTAATACCCCCAACTAATGGTAAGAGAATATTAAGGTTCATAGAACTTATGCATGTGGCATGTGTACGTGCATGACTAATACACCTACTAATGGTAAGAGAATGCTAAAGTTAATGGAGCTTATTCATGTGGCATGTATACGTGCATAACTAATACCACCTACTAATGGTAAAAGAATGTTAAAGTTCATGGAACTTATGCATGTGGCATGTGTATGTGCATGACTAATACCCCCTGCAAATGGTAAGAGAATGTTACAGTTTATGGAACTTATCCAAGTGGCATGTCTAAGTGCAGGACTAATACCCCCTACTAATGAACCAAATAACTAAATAAAGGTTGGAGGTGGTGGCTTTGATGCTTGCCCTTGCAAGCGCAAGGGTAAGAGTCTCTTGAGTCCCACAAGGATAGGCTTATGGCACAAATGGCTGGCAGAACGATTGTACTTATGCCTATGAACCTAGACCTATGAACCTATAATCCGCTCTAATAACCACCACAGATCCCACAACACAGTCCAAGCAGTTGATATAACAAAACCAAATGCTTTAATAGTATAAAAACACTAAAAATTGTATGACAAGTTGAATTTTGCGCTTTCATCCTATGCAATTGTGGACTTCTTCAGAACGGTAAGAGAATGTTACAGTTCATGGAACTTATGCATGTAGGATGTGTACATGCATGACTAATACCCCCAATTAATGGCACGAGAATATTAAGGTTCATAGAACTTATGCATGTGGCATGTGTAGGTGCATGACTAATACCCCCACTAATGGTAAGAGAATGCTAAAGTTAATGGAGCTAATGCATGTGGCATGTGTACGCGCATACCTAATACCACCTACAAATGGTAAAAGAATTTAAAAGTTCATGGAATATATGCATTTGGCATGTGTAGATGCATCACTAATACCCCCTACTAATGGTAAGAGAATGCTAAAGTTCTTGGAACTTATGCATGTGGCATGTTTAAGTGCATGACTAATACCCCGTACTAATGGTAAGAGAATGTTACAGTTCATAGAACTTATGTATGTGGTATGTATTAGTGCATGACTTATACCCCCTACTAATGGTAAGAGAATGTTATAGTTCACGGAACTTATGCATGTGGCATTTATACATGCATAACTAATACCCCCTACTAATGGTAAAAGAATGCTAAAGTAATGGAGCTTATGCATGTGGCATGTGTTAGTACATCACAAATACCCACTACTAATGGTAAGAGAATGTTAAAATTCATTGAGCTTAAGCATCTGGCATGTGTACATGCATAACTAATATTCCCTACTAATGGTAAGAGAATGTTACAGTTCATGGAACGTATGCATGTGGCATGTCTTCCTGCATGACTAATACCCCCTATTGGTAGTAAGAGAATGTAAAACTTCATGGAACCTATGCATGTGGCATGTGTACATGCATGATTAATGCCCCCTACTAATGGGAAGAGAATGTTAAAGTTCACAGAACAAATGCATTTGGCATGTGTAAGTGCATGACTAATACCCCCTACTAATAGTAAGAGAATGTTACAGTTCATGGAACTTATGCATGTGGCATGTGTAAGTGCATGACTAATACCCCCTAATAATGGTAAAAGAATGTTAAAGTTCACGGAAATTATGCACGTGGCATGTGTACATGCATGACTAATACCCCCTACTAATGGTAAGAGAATGTTACAGTTTATAGAACGTATGCATGTGGCATGTGCACATGCATGACTAATACCCCTACTAATGGTAAGAGAATGTTAAAGTTCATGGAACTTATGCATGTGGCATGTGTACGTGCATGATTTATACCCCCTTCTAATGGTAAGAGAATGTTAAGGTTCATGGAACTTATGCATGTGGCATGTGTATGTGCATGACTAATTCCCCCTAATAATGGTAAGAGAATGTTAACGGTCATGGAATATCTTCATCTGGCATGTGTAGGTGCATGACTAGTACTGCCTACTAATGGTAAGGGAATGCTAACGTTCTTGGAACTTATACATGTGGCATGTGTAAGTGTATGACTAATACCCACTACTAATGGTAAGAGAAAGTTATACTTCAGAGAACCTATACATGTTTCATGTGTAGATACATGACTAATACCACCTACTAATGGTAAGAGAATGTTACAATTCATGGAACTTATGCATGTGGCATGTGTACGTGCATGATTAATTCCACCTAGTAATGGTTAGAGAATGTTAAAGTTCATGGAACTAATGCATGTGGCATGTAGATGTGCATGACTAATACCCCCTACTAATGGTAAGAGAATGCTAAAGTTCTTGGAAATTATACATGTAGCATATGTAAGTGCATGAGTAATTCTGCCTACTAATGGTAAGATAATCCAAAACAACACCTGAAGATCAAGCTAAGAGACGGCACCCCACCGTCTGAGCTATGTTTATAAAAAAGCAGCGAGATGACCATGGCTCAAACAAGGCTAAGCGTTTAGTAACAATACATCAATAAAAACTAATCCACACTACAATACAGTTAAGCTCTTTCATCTGCATATGCAGACTTCCTCAGAACAATAAACACAGTTTGAATTCTTCCTTTTACAAACTTTTTGGCGCCAATAATTCATCCTGATATTTAAAGTGCTAGTGCATATATTCCAGTCACATCCTCATATTATGTTTACTAAAATTAATCAAAAACAATATATTAACATCAAATTACAATACTTTGCTCTGATTTAAGAAATATGTAAAAACACATATAAATTTTAAAATTCTTGTTAAAACGCCATATAATATATGTGTATATAACCTCCTGACCCCCTACAATAACTTGAAACAGCTGCGATCAACTCAAGTTACAAAAAAACACAAAATCAATTAATACTAATTCTGCAGGTGCAGGCCTATTCTCCAACTCAACCCTCCACATAAAATAATAACCTCCCTCTTCTCCCATTACTAAAAGGCTTCTTTTCATCTTAAAAAAACAACTTCTTGCACTTGTACCCAATCCAGACTAATCTGCTTTCTCCTTTCTACTAATCTTCTTCCTTCTTTCTAAATATTTCCTCTTTTCAAATCAACAAATCTTCTCTGATCACAAAATGACTTAATAGGCTGCTTTGTTAAAACTGTTCTGATAAAAAAACAACAAAAAAAAAAGAAAACAAACAATTTTATGTATATGTATTAACATATTAAAATATGTAATACCCCATCCCCATCCCTGGTGTGTAATGTATTAATGCCTTTCTCAATACATAGATAGATAGATGTTTTTTTATTGGTTTGATTGATCTGAACTAATATGCAATGTTGCTTAAATGCTTATTTCTATCTACCTTGTTTTAATCTGTGGAGCTTTTCTCCCCGGGCCTCCACTGAAAATGGAAATTATCCAGCTGGACTAGCCCGGTCAACAAATGTAAAATAAATAAAAAATAAATGTACTAATTGCATTACTATAAAAACTTAATATCTATATAAATGAACAAAACACTATTCAATACATCATAGTAACTTTAAAACTATTAATACATTGCTGTACAAATCACTTATATTTATCTAATATTTTTAATTCTTTATTGCAACAACAGAAAGGGTTTAATAGATATATAATCATTGATACCAGGTTCCCTGGTTGCATCTGTCCATATCTGCCATACACTTTCTCTTTTACTTAGCAAAGCTTTATAATTACCCCCCCAGGTAGTAAAATTAACCTGATCTATTATAGCAAACCTGAAGCTATGTTTTTCGCCCTGTTTACTAACATGTCTATAAAGTGCATTCTTTGTATCCTTAACCTTTATTTTATACAAATGATCATATAATGAGTTTTCTGAATTGTCTTGCCTATATAAAAGGCAGAGCAGGATATGCATTTTGTCAGGTAAATAATATTGCTGCTGTTGCAATTTCCTTTTCTAAATTTTACATAGGTCTTGTTTATATCATCCAGTCTGCACCCTTCTGTTTCATTTATAACTGAACACTGGTTACATGACCCACACCTCCTAGTGGCTTTATTTATTTTACAACCTTCGGTGTCCAATGTACCTTGTTGCAAAAGTCTCTTAATATTCTTACCCATCTTATGCACAAAACATGGTCTTTCACCCACTACTTCTTTCACATCAACATCTACTGTTAAGGTGTTCCAATGTCTTGCAATAATATGTTCAATTTCATTCATGTAGGGTGAATACCTCAATGTGCATACTCTATTAAAAGGTAACATCACAATTTCCATCCCTTACTTTAATATTATTCAACTCAATACCCAGTATGGGTGGATACTGTTTACCCCATTAATTTACGACATACCTTGAAACATCGTTAAGCAACCATCCTGGATAACCCCTATTAGCAAACATAGAGGTAATGAATTTAATTTCTTTTTCCATAACCTCAAATTTTGAAGACATTCAAGCCACCCTTATGCATTCTCCTTTAAAAATGTTTTTTAACATTTGCTTAGGGTGGTTACTTAAGTATTACAAATACCCATTAGAAAACGTATCCTTCCTATATATTTCAGATTGGAATCCGGTATTGGTATGCCTTATGTACGCCTAAATATGATATGCCTTCTGTACTAATATTATGGGTAAAGTTTAAAAATTAACTCGTAAGATTTAAATAATCAATGAAATCTTTTATGATTTACACTGGCCCATTCCATAATACAAACATATCATCCAAGAATCTTGTATAATAAGATATATGTTTGTAATATTCACTACTAAATAAATGTTGATTTTCCCATTCCAACATAACCATATTAGCAAATATGGGAGCACATGAGGTCCCCATAGCTACACCTCTGGTTTGTTTAAAGTATTCCCCCTCAAAATAAATAAAGTTGTTGTCCAGGACTATGCCCATCATATTGGTGAGAAGATTAATACGATCCCAGCTCATATTGGAGTGTTTTCTCAAACTACTACAAAAATCCTCCAATCCCTGTTCTCTAGGAATACAAGAAAATAAATCAACAACATCAATAGTGATGTATGTTAAATTCTCTTTCCATATATCTGGAGTAAGGTGGGCTAAAAACATCCATGAATCCTTAATAAGGTGAGGTATATTTGTATAAATTGGTTTAATCCATCTATCAATGACTACTCCAATTTGGAAGGTTTTTGATTTACTTCCAGATATAATAGGACAAAACGGTGGTTTTATTATGTCCTTATGCACTTTGGGAATACCTACAATCATAGCTAAAGTGCGAAAATCGACTTTCATAAACTTGTATAATTCTTCTGTTATTCTATAATCAGATATTCATCCGAGGCTAAATAATTTTTTCTATAACTTATATTAATCTCATTTATCGACTTTATATCATAATTCCCTGATTCCATTAGAATCTTTTGCATCTCATTAATATAATCAGTAGTATTGTACAAGACAACCCCCCCTCCCTTGTCTGGTTTCATAACTCTAATGTTCTTATTCTTAGATAATTCCACCAGACATTTTCTCTCCTTTCTATTTAGGCTATCCTTTATCTGTTGTTTATTAATCATTTTGTTATACCAATATATGTCAAAATATACTGTTTCTTCAGAATTAGACACGTTCTTGTGATTTGGGGGAATGTAAGTACTTTTTTTCTTACACATACTATATTCATTAGAAACAGGATCCTTTGTTTTATTAATATTATTAGTAAATGACATAGATAAATTTAACCTCCTACGATATAGTTTAATCTCTGTGATAGTGTCAACTAAATTGAAATCTACTGTAGGTATGAACTTCATACCCTTATTAAACAGAGAAACATGTTCTTCCCTAATGATGGTATTGGTGTAATTATACACATTTAAATCATTAAAATGATGGACGATTTTTTCCCTTTCATTTCCTTCTATAATCAAATTCGTGAAATGTTTATCAAAGGGGCCTGTTGATATATTTTTCTCAAATGCATTCTCTTCATTGGATGCACTACTATTTTCTAAAATCGGTTTTGTCGATTCCCCTGATGGTAATTCCGTTTCACAGATGGTGTGTAAAACCATCCCCCTTGAAAATTCATACCTCTTTCCCTGTGTAATTCCCCATTGGCATTTCTTGTGTTACTATTAATTATTATTTGTTCCTGTTTCCATATGTAGGCTCTATTTTCCTTATATTGTTCCATATCACGTAGTATTTTTTTACTTTTCCTTTCATATAGCTTCCCTGCTTTAGTATCAGCCAGTTTGAATTGTTTTTCATATAAATCCCACCGTTGAGGGAAAAGCAAGTCACTAGTTATGTCATTGTATAACTTTTCTACATCAATAACCATTCTACTTAACTTCTCATCATTCTTCTTAATTAATAAATTCATATAACTAATACCACATGTGTTAAATAGTGTATTGAATTCAGCCTTGGTGTCAAACTGTGATTATTGTTCTGAGGAAGTCTGCTTATGCAGATGAAAGTGCTTAACTGTATTGTACTGTGGATTAGTTTTTATTGATGTATTGTTATTAAACGCTTAGCCTTGTTCGAGCCGTGGTCATCTCGCTGCTTTTTTACTAATGGTAAGAGAATGTTAAAGTTCATGGAACTTATGCATATGGCATGTGTACGCGCATGGCTACAACTCCCTACTAATGGAAAGAGAATGTTTAAATTCATGGAACTAATGCATGTGGCATGTCTAAGTACATGACCAATACCCCCTAGTAATGGTAATAGAATGCTAAAGTTCATGGAACTTATGTATGTGGCATGTGTACGTGCATGACTAATACCCCCTACTGATGGTAAGAGAATGTTAACGTTCATTGAACTTATGCATGTGGCATGTGTACGTCTATGAGTAATACCACCTACTAATAATAGAATGTGACAGTTCATAAAACTTATGCATGTGGCATGTGTACATGCATGACTAATACCCCCTACTAATGGTAAAATAATGCTAACATGCATGGAGCTTATACACATGGCATGTGTAAGTGTATCACTAATACCCCCTTCTAATGGTAAAAGAATGTTAAAGTTCATGGAACTTATGCATCTGGCATGTGTAGGTGTATAACTAATACCCCCTATTAATGGTAAGAGAATCTTAAAGTTTTTGGAACTCATGCATGTGGCATCTGTAAATGCATGACTAATACCCCCTGCTAATGGAAACAGAATGCTAAAGTTCTTGGAACTTATACATGTGGCATGTGTAAGTGCATGACTAATACCCCCTACTACTGGTAAGATAATGTTACAGTTCATGGAGCTTATGAATCTGGCATGTGTTAGTGCATAACTAATACCCCCTACAAATGGCAAGAGAATGTTAAAGTTCATGGAACTTACGCATCTGGCATGTGTATGTGCATCACTAATACCCCCTACTAATCATAAGAGAATGTTACAGTTTATGGAAATTATGCATGTGGCATGTGTTAGTGTATGACTTATACCCTCTGCTAATGGTCAGAGAATGTTACAGTTCATGGAAATTATGAATGTGGCATGTGTTAGTACATGCCTTAAACCCTATACTAATGGTAAGAGAATGTTATAGTTCACGGAACATATGCAAGTGGCATGCGTACATGCATGACTAATATCCCCTAATGGTAAGAGAATGTTAGAGTGCATGGAAATTATGCATGTTGCATGCATTAGTGCATGACTTATACCATCTACTAATTGTAAGAGAATGTTATAGTTCATTCAGCTAATGCATCTGGCATGTGTATGTGCATGACTAATACTGCCTATTAATGGTAAGAGAATGCTGCAGTTCATTGAACATTTGCATGTGGCATGTGTACATGCATGACTAATACCCCCTACTAATAGTAAGAGAGTGTTACAGTTCATGGAGCTTATGCATGTGGCATGTGTATGTGCATAACTAATACCCCCTAAAAATGGTAGGAGAATGTTAAAGTTCATGGAACTTATGCACTTTGCATGTATAAGTGCATGAATACAACCCCCACTAATGGTAAGAGAATGTTACAGTTCATTCAGCTAATGCATCTGACATGTGTATGTGCATGACTAATACTGCCTATTAATGGTAAGAGAATGCTGCAGTTCATTGAACATTTGCATGTGGCATGTGTATGTTCATGACTAATAACCCCTACTAATAGTAAGAGAATGTTAAACTTCATGGAACTTATGCATGTGGTATGTGCACGTGCATGATTAATGCCCCCTACTAATGGTAAGGGAATGTTAAAGTTCATGGAACTAATGCATGTGACATGTGTAAGGGCATGAATAATACCCCCTAGTAATGGTAAGAGAATGTTAAATTCATGGAAGTTATGCATGTGGCATGTGCACGTGCATGACTAATACCCCCTACTAATGCTAAGAGAATGTTACTGTTCATATAACGTATCTATGTGGCATGTGTACATACATGACTAATACCCGCTACTAATGGTAAGAGAATGTTAAACTTCACGGAGATTATGCATGTGGCAAGTGTAAGTGCATCACTAATACCCCCCACTAATGGTAAGAGAATGTTACAGTTGATTGAGCTTATGCATCTGGCATATGTACGTTCATGACTAATACCCCCTACTAATGGTAAGAGAATCTTACATTTCATGGAATATATGCATGTGACATGTGTATGTGAATGACTAATACCCCCTACTAATAGTAAGAGAATGTTAAACTTCTTAGAACTTATGCCTGTGGCATGTGTACAAGCATGATTAATGCCACCAACTAATGGTTAGAGAATGTGGAAGCTCATGGAACTAATGCAAGTGCATGTGGACGTGCATGACTAATACCCCCTGCTAATGTTAAGAGAATGTCACAGTTCATGGAAATTATACATGTGGCATGTCTATGTGCATGACTAATACCCTCTACTAATGGTAAGAGAATATTATAGTTCATGGAACTTATGTATGTGGCATGTGTATATGCATGACTAATACCCCCTACTAATGGTAAGAAAATGTTACAGTTCATGGAGCTTATGCATCTGGCATGTGTTAGTGCATCACTAATACCCCCGACTAATGGTAAGAGAATAATACAGTTCATGGAACTTATGCATTTGGCATGTTTACGTGCATGACTACTACCCCCTACTAATGGTAAGAGAATGTTAAAGTTCATGGAACTTATGCATGGAGCATGTGTACATCTATGAGTTGTACCACCTACTAATAAGAGAATGTTACAGTTCATAAAACTTATGCATGTGGCATGTGTACATGCATGATTAATACCCCCTACTAATGATAAAAGAATGTTAAAGTTCATAGAGCTTTTGCACATAGCATGTGTAAGTGCATCACTAATACCCCTACTAATGGTAAGAGAATGTTAAAGTTCATGGAACTTATGCATGTGGAATTCATACGTGCATCACTAATACCCACTATTAATGGTAAGAGAATGTTAAGGTTCATGGAACCTATGCAGCTGGCATGTGTAGGTGCATGACTAATACCCCCTACTAATGGTAAGAGAATGTCAAAGTTTTTGGAACTTATGCATGTCACATCTGTAAGTGCATGACTAATACCACCTACCAATGGAAACATAATGCTAAACTTCTTGGAACGTCTGCATCACTAATACCCTCGATAAATGGTAAGAGAATGTTAAAGTTCATGGAACTTACGCATCTGGCATGTGTATGTGCATGACTCATACCACCTACTAACCATAACAGAATGTTACAGTTCATGGCATGTATGCATGTTGCATGTGTACGTGCATGATTAATGCCCCTTAATAATGGTAAGAGAATGTTAAAGTTCAAGGAAATAATGCATGTGGCATGTGTACGTGCATGACTAAAACCCCCTACTAATGGTAAGAGAATGTTACAGTTCATGGTACTTATGCATGTGGCCTGTGTATGTCCATGACTAATACACCCTACTAATGGTAAGAGAATGTTAAAGTTCATGGATCTTATGCATGTGGCATGTGTGCATGCATGACTAATACCCCTACTAATGGCAAGAGAATGTTACAGTTCAAGGAACATATGCACACAGCATGGGAAGTGCATAACTAATACCCCTACTAATGGCAAGAGAATGTTTAGGTTCATGGAACTTATGCATGTGGCATGTATGCATGCAGGACTAATACCCCTACAAATGGCAAGAGAATGCTAAAGGTCTTGGAACTTATACATGTGGCAGGTGTAAGTGGATCACTAATACCCCGTACTAGTGGTAAGAGAATGCTATACTTCATGGACCTTATACATGTGGCATGTGTAGATGCATGACTCTAATGGTAAGAGAATTTTACATTTTGTGGAACGTATGCATGTGGCATTTGTTAGTGCATGACTTATACCCCTACTAATGGTAAGAGAATGTTGCAGTTCACAGAACTTATGCATGTGGCATGTGTACATGCAGGACTAATACCACCTACTAATGATAAGAGAATGTTAAAGTTCATGGAGCTTATGCATGTGTCTTATGTACATGCATAACTAATACCCTCTTAAAATGGTACAAGAATGTTAAAGTTTACAGAGCTTATGCATCTGGTATGTGCTAGTCCATCACTAATATTCCCTACTAATGGTAAGAGAATGTTACAGTTCATGGAACGTATGCATGTGACATGTGTACATGCATGACTAATACCCCCTACTAATGGTAAGAGAATGTTACAGTTCATGGAACTTATCCATGTGGCATGTGTAAGTGCATGATTAATTCCCCCTACTAATGGTAAGGGAATGTTAAAGTTCATCGAACGTATGCATGTGGTATGTGTATGTGCATGAATAATACCCCCTACTAATGGTAAGAAAATGTTGCAGTTCATTGAGCTTATGCATGTGGCACTGATACGTGCATGACTAATACCCCTGACAAATGGTAAGACAATGTTACAGTTCATGGAATTTATGAATGTGGCATATGTATGCGCATGTCTACTACTGCCTACTGATGGTAAGAGAATGTCAAAGTTCATGGAGCTTATGCATGTGGCATGTGTAAGTGCATCACTAATACCCCCTACTAATGGTAAGAGAATGTTAATGTTCATGGAACTTATGCAGGTGGCATTTGTAAGTGCATGACAAATCCCCCCTACTAAGGGTAAGAGAATGTTACCATTCATATAACGTATGCATGTGGCATGTGTAGGTGCATGACTAATACCCCTCACTAATGATGAGAGAATGCTAAAGCTCATGGAGCTATGCATGTGGCATGTGTAAGTGCATCCATAATACCCCCTACTAATGTTAAGAGAATGTTAACGTTCATGGAACATAAGCATGTGGCATTTGTAGGTGCATGACTTGTACCCCCTACTAATGGTAAGAGAATGTTAAAGTTCATGGAAGTTATGCATCTGGCATCTGCAGGTGCATGACTAATACCCTCTACTAATAGCAAGAAAATGTTAAAGTTCATGGAGTTTATGCATGTGGCATGTATACGTGCATGAATAATACCCCCTACTAATGGCAAGCAAATGTTAAAGTTCATGGAACTAATGCATGTGGCCTGTGCACATGCATGACTAATACCCACTAATAATGGCAACAGAATGTTAGTTTATGGAACTTTGCTTGTGGCATGTTTTGGTGTTAGTCTAATACCCTCTACTAATGGTAAGAGAATGTTAAAGTTCATGGATCTTATGCATGTGGCATGTATAAATGCATGACTAATACCCTCTACTAATGGCAAGAGAATGTTACAGTTCATGGAACTTATGCACACAGCATGAGGAAGTGCATAACTAATACCCCTACTAATGGCAAGATAATATTTAGGTTCATGGAACTTATGCATGTGGCATGTATACATGCACGACTAATACCCCCTTCTAATGGCAAGAGAATGCTAAAGTTCTTGGAACTTATACATGTGGCATGTGTAAGTGCATGACTAATACTCCCTACTAATGGTAAGAGAATGCTATACTTCATGGAACTTATACATGTGGCATGTGTAGGTGCATGACTAATACACCACTCTAATGGTAAGGGAATTTTACATTTTATGGAACTTATGCATGTGGCATATGTGCATGCAGGAATAATACTCCCTACTAATGGTAAGAGAATGTTACAGTTCATGGAACGTATGCATGTGGCATGTGTACATGCATGACTAATACCCCCTACTAATGGTAAGAGAATGTTAAAGTTCATGGAACTTATGCATGTGGCATGTGGAAGTACAAGACTAATACCCCCTAATAATGGTAACAGAATGTTACAGTTTATGGAACTTTGCTTGTGGCATGTTTACGTGTTAGTCTAATACCCTCTACTAATGGTAAGAGAATGTTACAGTTCATGGAACTTATACATGTGGCATGTATATGTTCATGGCTAATACCCCTTACTAATGGTAAGATAATGTTACAGTTCATGGAACTTATGCATGTGGCATGTGTACGTGCATGACTCATCCCCTACTAATGGTAAGAGAATGTTAATGTTTTTGGAACTTATGCCTGTGGCATGTGTATGTGCATGAGTAATACCCCCTACCAATGGTATGAGAATGTTCCACTTCACTGAACTTATGCATGTGACATGTGCAAGTGCATGACTAATACCCCCTACTAATGGTAACAGAATGTTACAGTTTATGGAACGTATGCATGTGGCATGTTTACATGCATGTCTAATACCCCCCTATTAATTGTAAGACAATGTTAAAGTTCACGGAACTTATGCATGTGGCATGTGTATGTACATGACTTATACCTCCTACTAATGGTAAGAGAATGTTATACTTCACAGAACTTATACAAGGGGCATGTGTACATGCATGAATAATACCCCCAACTAATGGTAAGAGAAATTTACAGTTCATGGAACTTATCCATGTGGCATGTGTAAGTCCATGACTAATACCCCCTACTAATGGTAAGAGAATGTTACAGTTCATGAAACCTATGCATGTGGCATGTGTTAGTGCATGACTTATACCCCCTACTAATGGTAAGAGAATGTTATAGCTCACTGGACTTATGCATGTGGCATGTGTACATGCATGACTAATATCCCTACTAACGGCAAGAAAATGTTAAAGTTCATGGAGTTTATGCATGTGGCATGTGTACGTGCATGACTAATACCCCCCAGAAATGGTAAGAAAATGTTACAGTTCATTAAGCTTATGCATCTGCCATGTGTTAGTGCATCACTAATACCCCCTACTAATGGTAAGAGAATGTTAAAGTTCATGGAACTTATTCATCTGGCGTGTGTAAGTGTATGACTAAAAACCACTACTAATGGTAAGAGAATGTTACAGTTCATTGAGCTTATGCATCTGTCATGTGCACATGCATGACTATCACTCCCTATTAATAGTAAGAAAATGTTAAACTTCATGGAACTTATGCATGTGGCATGTGTACATGCATGATTAATGTCCCCTACTAATGGTAAGTTCATATTTTGTATTTAGATCACGTTAAAGATGTTTGTAGGTATTTGCAGGTTTTTGTGAATTGATCTTGTAACTGGGAATTTTAGTAACTTTTATATTAATGTGTGATTGACACAGATTTCAGTTCATAAACTGTGTTGTTATTTCTGTGTTTATTAATGTCAGCAGCGGGAGTTGCTTGTCTTTATAAACTGCATTGCATTGTTAAGCCTCAGTTACTTTTGAAAATGCTTTCAGATGCATGATTGTATCCACTAATTGACAGTCAATTATCTTGATTTTCCCGCTTGTTTTTGTATTTAAGGTAATGTCCTTGCATATATTGTCATCTGATGAAGCGTAGAGTATACTACGCGAAAGCGCTCATCCATATTTTCATTTTTGTGAAATAAACTACTACTTTGTTTTACGACGAGTATATGACTGTGTATCCAGATCGTGGTTAGACCTCTGTTTTTGTTTATTTTACATTTCCTTGGCTTGTGACTGGGGTCTTCTTGGCATTGGATTTGCATCTCTTTTGTGGTTTCGCCTTGGTTTTCGTTTTGTTGCGACTCCTTGTACACGATGGAATCTGTAGATATTGAGCTACACTATCGTCCTGAGACGAGGGACAATTCCACCATATGTAAAGGTATATTGCATCAGGATGGGAACCCTTTATTGGCTCTGGACTTTAATACCAACGATACTGAAACACCATTGCATACTGGTGAGAATTTAAACGAGTTTCACATGTTATCAAAAGCCTTTGAAGATGATTTATATAAGCTGCAACGTTATGTTTGGCAGAGGTTGCATTTTGAAGCCTGTCTGCATTTTCGGGTGGTGCCTAGAGGCATGCGGGTCTTCTGCATGCCTACGTATGGGGACAGCCACCCTGTTTTACTGAAACAATGGCAGGATTTAAATATAGAACTAGGCTTCAGTTATATGAAATTATTAATACAGTATTTTCAACCTTTAGAGATAGATCTACGTAAAAAGGTTGATGTCGCTTATAAAGACTTAATTGAGCGATTTACCTCAGACTATTGTTCAAATAGACTACATAATATTTGTATGCAAGTGAGTGCTTTTGGTGAAAGGTTGAAACATACCAAACAACGGAAGCTGTCAAGAGATCACACAGATTTTCTGCGGGGCCAGGTGTTCGTTTGGCCCAGAGCACATACTACCGGTACCAGCAATGAAGCTGTCGCTTTAAGTAATTCTTTGGCATCTAAAAATAATGCGAACCCGAGTTTGGGGGTTCAATCATCATCTGGTTTGTCTCTACCCAATATTTCTAACATGGCAGGAGGTAATGAGCCTCTATTAGCGTCGCCGTTAGACGCTTGCTGTAATATTAATTCTTTGGGAACTGACACACCCCCACCTAACCAACAAGCGTTGGTTAACAATCAAATTGCATCTGTCCTTTGCGCTAAACCAAACATTCCTGGTATAGATAATGCACGTTTTTTGCCATATCCAGTAAAGCACACCTTCCGAAACAGAGGACGCTCAAACAGCAGAGGTCCACGGAAAAGAAAGTCATCAGCGGAAAGGTTCGAGCAAGCAAGAAGAATGAAACATTGACTGATTTGGTATTCAATTTTTCTGATATTGTGTTGGATACATCACATATCAGTCTATTGAATAGAGGACTTAATTTTATTCCAGCTAGTCTGGGTACTCTTAGTGAGACTCTCATTGATTTGAGACTTTTTTGTCGCCTTGTCTCTCTGAAATTATTTTTTGTAGACCAACCAGACAAGAATGACAGTGTTGTAAAGTTATCTCAGTTCAAACATAAGAGCTGTTTTATGCCTGTTATGCCCTCCCATGTGGAGTGCTTTTTGAAATTATGTGAGAATGATTTTTATGCTCTTTTTTCAAATAAGAATAAAAGGGTGGCATTTTACAATCTAACCTCATTGGAATACAAGTCTCTTAATGATCTTAAATGCAGTAGGGATGTCACCATTAAACCTGCTGATAAAGGTGGGGGGGGGGTGGTAGTGTTGAATACACTGGATTACAATGCAAGGATGTTTTCAATGCTAACTGATCATGATACATATAAGGAAATTGATCCGAATGAGGTCAACACTATCATCTACAATATACATGATGCTTTGTATGATTTGTTAATGTGTAGACAGATCAGTCAAGAGATTTATGAATATTTTTATATTGAACATCCTGTTACACCAGTAATTAAGGGACTGCCCAAGATACATAAAGATATTGTCCCCATTCCAATGAGACCTATTGTCTCAGGGGACAACTGGGCAACTTATACCATCTCTTCCTTTATTGAGCATTTATTGAGACCTGTGGTCGATCAATTTCCATCCATTTTGAAAGGTACTTACCATCTATTGGAAAGCTTAACTGATGTATCACTTGATATTGATAAATATGAATACTTCCTCATTACTCTTGATGTAAAAAATTTATTTACATCTACACCGAATGAGTTGGGTATACAATCAATTAGAGAATTACTTGCTACTGAATCCATATATAGTAGAGATAGGAATGCCCTAATATGCCAGTTACTTGAAATAGTACTTTATAATAATGTGTTTATGTTTGGTGATAAGGGCTTTCTACAACAGTGGGGTGTAGCCATGGGCACACCCTGCGCTAACTCATACGCAAATTTAGTGGTTCTCCATTGGGAGAGGAATTATTTGTTCAACCACTATTTGTTTAAAAAGGTTAGATTATATAAACGTTTTGTTGATGATATCCTTATTGTCTGGGAAGGCTCCCAATTTGATTTTGATCAGTTTTTACTTTATCTGGAATCAACTACTTCTTTCCTTAGGTTCACCATGGAAAGTTCCAAAACATCTATACCTTTTTTGGATGTGTCCCTCAAGATCAATGATTCTGGATGTATTGTTTCCTCGTTATACAGGAAACGGGTTTGGAAAAATACCATCCTGAAATATGATAGTATGCATCCCAGACATACATTTTCCGGTATTGTCAAAAGTCAGTTTGTAAGACTCATGAGACTTTGTAAAGAACAGCATTCCTTAATGATAGAGGCTGACTTAATGGAATCCCAGTTTGTTAACAGGGGTTATGATTTAAATATGGTGAGAAATATCAGACGCAGGGTCTTGGGCCCACTTGAATCCGGTATTACTGACAATAATATAAATGTCAATGAGACTAAGGGTTATGGAGATCATTACAGAACATATAGGTCCAGTAAACACATTAATTATACTATTAAATATACAAGCGATGTCAAGAGTTTACAGGGAGTGGTTCTTCGTAATTGGAATGTTCTTACTATGGATCGAACCACCAAAGATCTAGTGGGTGACAGACCTAGTTTTCTATATAGGAATTGTGATAATCTTAAAAGAATCTTATGCAATGACTGTGTTATGTTCACCCCATTAGTCAGTCTGAGGGATTTAAATTTTGGCACTTATCCTTGTAATCACTGCAATAGATGCAGTTACATCACCACTGTTCAGGAATATTGCCATCCCTCCATGAAGTTCATATTTATCCCTAGGTTTTTTGCAACATGTGAGACACAAAGAACTTGGTTTATCTTGCTACTTGCTCAGTATGTGAAGCCTTTTATGTGGGCTTGATGAAGAGAAGATTAAAAGATAGAATTTATAACCACGTGTACGACATTCGCAAGGGAAATGAACTTAATGCACTGGCTAAACATATAATGGAACATTCCTCACATCATTATTTCAGATTCAGGGTTTTACAGGTCATCACCATGAATCTCAGGGGTGGTGATAGTGATAATAGACTAGCTCAGGCAGAGTTGAATTGGATATTGAGACTTGGTGCACATCTGTCACCAGGTCTCAACAACAATATATCTATCAAGCCCATACTTGAAAACAAGAGATCTTAGTAGTAGTTCTTTACTTTTTTTGCCGGTCTTTCTGGTGGGTAGTATTGGGTTATTTATTTATTCAAAATATTTAAAAGGTTTCTATTTATTTATTTTTTATTTTAGTATTAACTTAGTATTATGTTATTCAGATATTTTATTAGATAAGTTTATGCATTTGAATTATGTTAGACATTGAACATAACATGCACATGAGTTATGTAGTCTACATCTTGTAGTTCATATTTTGTATTTAGATCACGTTAAAGATGTTTGTAGGTATTTGCAGGTTTTTGTGAATTGATCTTGTAACTGGGAATTTTAGTAACTTTTATATTAACGTGTGATTGACACAGATTTCAGTTCATAAACTGTGTTGTTATTTCTGTGTTTATTAATGTCAGCAGCGGGAGTTGCTTGTCTTTATAGACTGCATTGCATTGTTAAGCCTTAGTTACTTTTGAAAATGCTTTCAGATGCATGATTGTATCCACTAATTGACAGTCAACTATCTTGATTTTCCCGCTTGTTTTTGTATTTAAGGTAATGTCCTTGTATATATTGTCATCTGATGAAGCGTAGAGTATACTACACGAAAGCGCTCATCCATATTTTCATTTTTGTGAAATAAACTACTACTTTGTTTTACGACGAGTATATGACTGTGTATTCAGATCGTGGTTAGACCTCTGTTTTTGTTTATTTTACAATGGTAAGAGAATGCTAAAGTTCACGGAACTAATGCATGTGGCATGTGTACGTGCATGACTAATACCCCCTAATAATGGTAACAGAATGTTACACTTTATGGAACTTAGCTTGTGGCATGTTTACATGCATGTCTAAAACCCCCTACTAATGGTAAAAGAATGTTACAGTTCATGGAACTTATACATGTGGCATGTATGCATTCATGGCTAATCCCCCTTACTAATGGTAAGAGAATGTTACAATTCATGGAACTTATGCATGTGGCATGTGTACGTGCATGACTAATACCCCCTACTGATGGTAAGAGAATGTTGCAGTTCATGGAGCTTATGCATCTGACATGTGTTAATGCATCACTAATATCCCCTACAAATGGCAAGAGAATGTTAAAGTTCATGGAACTTATGCATCTGGCATGTGTATGTGCATGACTCATACCACCTACTAATCATAAGAGAATGTTACAGTTCATGGCACGTATGCACGTCGCATGTGTACGTGCATAATTAATGCCCCTTAATAATGGTAAGAGAATGTTAAAGTTCAAGGAAATAATGCATGCGGCATGTGTACATGCATGACTAAAACCCCTTACTAATGGTAAGAGAATGTTCCAGTTCATGGAACTTATGCTTGTGGCCTATAAATGTCCATGACTAATACGCCTTACTAATGGTAAGAGAATGTTAAAGTTCATAGATCTTATGCATGTGGCATGTGTACATGCACAACTAATACCCCCTACTAATGGCAAGAGAATGTTACAGTTCATGGAACTTATACACACAGCATGTGGAAGTGCATAACTAATACCCCTACTAATGGCAAGAGAATGTTTAGGTTCATGGAACTTATGTATGTGGCATGTATACATGCAGGACTAATACCCCCTAATAATGGCAAGAGAATGCTAAAGTTCTTGGAACTTATACATGTGGCATGTTTAAGTGCATGACTAATACCCCCTACTAATGGTAAGAGAATGCTCTACTTCATGGAACTTATGCATGTGGCATGTGTACGTGCATGACTAATACCCCCTACTAATGATAAGAGAGTGTTAAAGTTCATGGTACTTATGCATGTGGCATGTGTACATGTATGACTACTACCCCCTACTAATGGTAAGAGATTGTTAAAGTTCTTGGACTTATGCATGTGTCATCTGTAAGTGCATGACTAATGCCCCCTACTAATGGTAAGAGAATGTTAAAATGTTTGGAACTTATGCATGTGGCATCTGTAAGTACATGACTAATATCCCCTACTAATGGTAAGAGAATGCTACAGTTCATGGAACTTATGCATGTGGCATGTGTACGTACATGACTAATACCCCCGACTAATGGTAAGAGAATGTTACAGTTCATGGAACTTATGCATGTGGCATGTGTATGTGCATGACTAATACCCCCTACTAATGGTATGAGAATGTTCCACTTCACTGAACTTAAGCATGTGGCATGTGCAAGTGCATGACTAATACCCTCTTCTAATGGTAACAGAATGTTACAGTTTATGGAACTTAGCATGTGGCATGTTTACATGCATGTCTAATACCCCCTATTAATTGTAAGAGAATGTTACAGTTCATAGAACGTATGCATGTAACATGTATACATGCATGACTAATACCCCCTACTAATGGTAAGAGAATTTTAAAGTTCACGGAACTTATGCATGTGGCATGTGTACGTGCATGACTTATACCTCCTACTAATGGTAAGAGAATGTTATACTTCACAGAACTTATACATGGGGCATGTGTACATGCATGACTAATACCCCCAACTACTGGTAAGAGAAATTTACAGTTCATGGAACTTATCTATGTGGCATGTGTAAGTCCATGACTAATACCCCTACTAATGGCAAGAAAATGTTAACGTTCATGGTGTTTATTCATGTGGCATGTGTACATGCATGACTAATACCCCCTAGAAATGGTAAGAGAATGTTAAAGTTTATTAAGCTTATGCATCTGCCATGTGTTAGTGCACCACTAATACCCCCTACTAATGGTAAGAGAATGTTAAAGTTCATGGAACTTATTCATCTGGCGTGTATAAGTGTATGACTAAAAACCCCTACTAATGGTAAGAGAATGTTACAGTTCATTGAGCTTATGCATCTGCCATGTGCACGTGCATGACTATCACCCCCTATTAATAGTAAGAAAATGTTAATCTTCATGGAACTTATGCATGTGGCATGTATACATTCATGATTAATGTCCCCTACTAATGGCAAGAGAATGCCAAAGTTCACAGAGATTATGCATGTGGCAAGTGTAAGTGCATCACTAATACCCCCTACTAATGGTAAGAGAATGTTACAGTTGATTGAGCTTATGCATCTGGCATGTGTACGTTCATGACTAGTACCCCCTACTAATGGTAAGAGAATCTTACATTTCATGGAATATATGCATGTGGCATGTGTATGTAAATGACTAATACCCCATACTAACAGTAAGAGAATGTTAAACTTCTTAGAACTTATGCATGTGGCATGTGTACAAGCATGATTAATGCCACCAACTAATGGTTAGAGAATGTGGAAGTTCATGGAACTAATGCAAGTGCATGTGGACGTGCATGACTAATACCCCCTGCTAATGTTAAGAGAATGCTAAAGTTCTTGGAACTTATACATGTGGTATGTGTAAGTGCATGACTAATACCCCCTATTAATGGTAAGAGAATGTCACAGTTCATGGAAATTATCCATGTGGCATGTCTACGTGCATGACTAATACCCTCTACTAATGGTAAGAGAATGTTATACTTCATGGAACTTATGTATGTGGCATGTGTACATGCATGACTAATAACCCCTAGTTATGGTAAGAAAATGTTACAGTTCATGGAGCTTATGCATCTGGCATGTGTATGTACATGACTAATACCCCCAACTAATGGTAAGAGAATGTTACAGTTCATGGAACTTATGCATGTGGCATGCGTACATGCATGATTAATACCCTCTACTAATGGTAAAAGAATGGTAAAGTTCATAGAGCTTATGCACGTGGCATAATGTTATAGTTCATGGAACGTATGTATGTGGCATGTGTACATGCATGACTAATACCCCCTACTAATGGTAAGAAAATGTTACAGTTCATGGAGCTTATGCATCTGGCATGTGTATGTACATGACTAAAACCCCCGACTAACGGTAAGAGAATGTTACAGTTCATGGAACTTATGCATGTGGAATGCGTACGTGCATCACTAATACCCACTATTAATGGTAAGAGAATGTTAAGGTTCATGGAACTTATGCAGGTGGCATATGTATGTGCATGACTAATACCCCCTACTAATGGTAAGACAATTTTAAAGTTCATGGGACTTATGCATCTGGCATGTGTAGGTGCATGACTAATACCCCCTACTAATGGTAAGAGAATGTTAAAGTTTTTGGAACTTATGCATGTCGCATTTGTAAGTGCATGACTAATACCACCTACCAATGGAAACAGAATGCTACAGTTCTTGGAACTTCTGCATGACTAATACCCCCTACTAATGGTAAGAGAATGTTACAGTTCATGGAGCTTATGCATCTGGCATGTGTTAGTGCATCATTAATACCCCTGACTAATGGTAAGAGAATATTACAATTCATGGAACTTATACATTAGGTATGTGTACGTGCATAACTACTACCCCCTACTAATGGTAAGAGAATGATAAAGTTCATGGAACTTATGCATGTAGCATGTGTACTTCTATGAGTTGTACCACCTACTAATAAGACAATGTTACAGTTCATAAAACTTATGCATGTGGCATGTGTACATGCATGATTAATACCCCCTACTAATGGTAAAAGAATGTTAAAGTTCATGGAGCTTTTGCACATGGCATGTGTAAGTGCATCACTAATACCCCCTACTAATGGTAGGAGAATGTTAAAGTTCATGGAACTTATGCATGTGGAATTCATACGTGCATCACCAATACCCACTATTAATGGTAAGAGAATGTTAAGGTTCATGTTACCTGTGCAGGTGGCATATGTAAGTGCATGACTAATACCCCCTACTAATGGTAAGACAATTTTAAAGTTCATGGAACTTATGCATCTGGCATGTGTAGGTGCATGACTAATACCCCCTACTAATGGTAAGAGAATGTCAAAGTTTTTGGAACTTATGCATGTCGCATCTGTAAGTGCATGACTAATGCCACCTACCAATGGAAACAGAATGCAAAACTTCTTGGAACTTCTGCATCACTAATACCCCTACAAATGGTAAGAGAATGTTAACATTCATGGAACTTATGCATCTGGCATGTGTATGTGCATGACTCATACCACCTACTAACCATAAGAGAATGTTACAGTTCATGGCATGCATGCACGTTGCATATGTACGTGCATGATTAATGTCCCTTAATAATGGTAAGAGAATGTTAAAGTTCAAGGAAATAATGCATGTGGCATGTGTACGTGCATGACTAAAACCCCCTACTAATGGTAAGAGAATGTTACAGTTCATGGCACTTATGCATGTGGCCTGTGTATGTCCATGATAATACACCCTACTAATGGTAAGAAAATGTAAAGTTCATGGATCATATGCATGTGGCATGTGTGCATTCAAGACTAATACCCCTACTAATGGCAAGAGAATGTTACAGTTCATGGAACTTATGCACACAGCATGCGGAGGTGCATAACTAATACCCCTACTAATGGCAAGAGAATGTTTAGGTTCATGGAACTTATGCATGTGGCATGTATACATGCAGGACTAATACCCCTACTAATGGCAAGAGAATGCTAAAATTCTTGGAACTTATACATGTGGCAGGTGTAAGTGGATCACTAATACCCCCTACTAGTGGTAAGAGAATGCTATACTTCATGGACCTTATACATGTGGCATGTGTAGATGCATGACTAATACACCACTCTAATGGTAAGAGAATTTTACATTTTGTGGAACGTATGCATGTGGCATTTGTTAGTGCATGACTTATACCCCTACTAATGGTAAGAGAATGTTGCAGTTCACAGAACTTATGCATGTGGCATGTGTACATGCAGGACTAATACCACCTACTAATGATAAGAGAATGTTAAAGTTCATGGAGCTTATGCATGTGGCTTATGTACATGCATAACTAATACCCCCTACAAATGGTACGAGAATGTTGAAGTTTACGGAGCTTACGCATCTGGTATGTGCTAGTCCATCACTAATACTCCCTACTAATGGTAAGAGAATGTTACAGTTCATGGAACGTATGCATGTGACATGTGTACATGCATGACTAATACCCCCTACTAATGGTAAGAGAATGTTACAGTTCATGGAACTTATCCATGTGGCATGTGTATGTGCATGAATAATACCCCCTACTAATGGTAAGAAAATGTTGCAGTTCATTGAGCTTATGCATGTGGCATGTGTACGTGCATGACTAATACCCCTGACAAATGGTAAGACAATGTTAGAGTTCATGGAATTTATGAATGTGGCATGTGTACGCACATGTCTACTACTGCCTACTGATGGTAAGAGAATGTCAAAGTTCATGGAGCTTATGCATGTGGCACGTATAAGTGCATCACTAATACCCCCTACTAATGGTAAAAGAATGTTAATGTTCATGGAACTTATGCTGGTGGCATTTGTAAGTGCATGACAAATCCCCCCTACTAAGGGTAAGAGAATGTTACCATTCATATAACGTATGCATGTGGCATGTGTAGGTGCATGACTAATACCCCTCACTAATGATGAGAGAATGCTAAAGCTCATGGAGCTATGCATGTGGCATGTGTAAGTGCATCCATAATACCCCCTACTAATGTTAAGAGAATGCTAACGTTCATGGAACATAAGCATGTGGCATGTGTAGGTGCATGACTTGTACCCCCTACTAATGGTAAGAGAATGTTAAAGTTCATGGAACTTATGCATCTGGCATCTGCAGGTGCATGACTAATACCCTCTACTAATGGTAAGAGAATGTTATACTTCATGGATCGTATACATGTGGCATGTGTACATGCATGACTGCATGACTAATACCCCCTACTAATGGTAAGAGAATGTTACAGTTCATGAAACCTATGCATGTGGCATGTGTTAGTGCATGACTTATACGCCCTACTAATGGTAAGAGAATTTTATACCTCACGGGACTTATGCATGTGGCATGTGTACAGGCATGACTAATACCCCTACTAATAGCAAGAAAATGTTAAAGTTCATAGAGTTTATGCATGTGGCATGTATACGTGCATGAATAATACCCCCTACTAATGGCAAGCGAATGTTAAAGTTCACGGAACTAATGCATGTGGCCTGTGTGCGTGCATGACTAATACCCACTAATAATGGCAACAGAATGTTACAATTTATGGAACTTTGCTTGTGGCATCTTTAGGTGTTAGTCTAATACCCTCTACTAATGGTAAGAGAATGTTCCAGTTCATGGAACTTATGCATGTGGCCTGTGTATGTCCATGACTAATACGTCCTACTAATGGTAAGAGAATGTTAAAGTTCATGGATCTTATGCATGTGGCATGTATAAATGCATGACTAATACCCTCTACTAATGGCAAGAGAATGTTACAGTTCATGGAACTTATACACACAGCATGAGGAAGTGCATAACTAATACCCCTACTAATGGCAAGAGAATATTTAGGTTCATGGAACTTATGCATGTGGCATGTATACATGCACGACTAATACCCCCTTCTAATGGCAAGAGAATGCTAAAGTTCTTGGAACTTATACATGTGGCATGTGTAAGTGCATGACTAATACCCCCTACTAATGGTAAGAGAATGCTATACTTCATGGAACTTATACATATGACATGTGTAGGTGCATGACTAATACACCACTCTAATGGTATGGGAATTTTACATTTTATGGAACTTATGCATGTGGCATGTGTACATGCAGAACTAATACCGCCTACTAATGATAAGAGAATGTTAAAGTTCATGGAGCTTATGCATGTGGCTTGTGGTAGTCCATCACTATTACTCCCTACTAATGGTAAGAGAATGTTACCGTTCATGGAACGTATGCACGTGGCATGTGTACATGCATGACTAATACCCCTACTAATCGTAAGAGAATGTTAAAGTTCATGGAACTTATGCATGTGTCATGTGGAAGTGCAAGACTAATACCCCCTACAAATGGTACAAGAATGTTAAAGTTCATGGAGCTTATGCATCTGGTATGTGCTAGTCCATCATTAATACTCCCTATTAATGGTAAGAGAATGTTACCGTTCATGGAACGTATGCATGTGGCATGTGTACATGCATGACTTATACCTCCTACTAATGGTAAGTGAATGTTACAGTTCATGGAGCTTATGAATGTGGCATGTTTATGTGCATGACTAATACCTCCTACTAATGGTAAGTGAATGTTACAGTTCATGGAACTTATGCATGTGGCATGTGTACGTGCATGACTAATACCCCGTACTAATGGTATGAGAATGTTCCACTTCACTGAACTTATGCATGTGACATGTGCAAGTGCATGACTAATACCCCCTACTAATGGTAACAGAATGTTACAGTTTATGGAACTTAGCATGTGGCATGTTTACATGCATGTCTAATACCCCCTATTAATTGTAAGAGAATGTTACAGTTCATGGAATGTATGCATGTGGCATGTATACATGCATGACTAATACCCCCTACTAATGGTAAGAGAATGTTAAAGTTCACAGAACTTATGCACGTGGCATGTGTATGTGCATGACTTATACCTCCTAGTAATGGTAAGAGAATGTTATACTTCACAGAACTTATACATGGGGCATGTGTACATGCATGACTAATACCCCCAACTAATGGTAAGAGAAATTTACAGTTCATGGAACTTATCCATGTGGCATGTGTAAGTCCATGACTAATACCCCCTACTAATGGTAAGAGAATGTTGCAGTTCATGAAACTTATGCATGTGGCATGTGTTAGTGCATGACTTATACCCCCTACTAATGGGAAGAGAATGTTATAGCTCATGGGACTTATGCATGTGTACATGCATGACTAATACCCATACTAATGGCAAGAAAATGTTAAAGTTCATGGCATTTATACATGTGGCATGTGTACGTGCATGACTAATACCCCCTAGAAATGGTAAGAGAATGTTAAAGTTCATTAAGCTTATGCATCTGCCATGTGTTAATGCATCACTAATACCCCCTACTAATGGTAAGAGAATGTTAAAGTTCATGGAACTTATTCATCTGGTGTGTAAGTGTATGACTAAAAACCACTACTAATGATAAGAGAATGTTACAGTTCATTGAGCTTATGCATCTGCCATGTGCACGTGCATGACTATCACTCCCTATTAATAGTAAGAAAATGTTAAACTTCATGGAACTTATGCATGTGGCATGTGTACATGCATGATTAATGTCCCCAACTAATGGCAAGAAAATGCTAAAGTTCACGGAACTAATGCATGTGGCATGTGCACGTGCATGACTAATACCCCCTAATAATGGTAACAGAATGTTACAGTTTATGGAACTTAGCTTGTGGCATGTTTACATGCATGTCTAAAACCCCCTACTAATGGTAAGAGAATGTTACAGTTCATGGAACTTATACAAGTGTCATGTATACGTTCATGGCTAATACCCCTTACTAATGGTAAGAGAATGTTACAGGTCATGGAACTTATGCATGTGGCATGTGTACGTGCATGACTAATACCCCCTACTGATGGAAAGAGAATGTTACAGTTCATGGAGCTTATGCATCTGGCATGTGTTAGTGGATCACTAATATCCCCTACAAATGGTAAGAGAATGTTAAAGTTCATGGAACTTATGTATCTGGCATTTGTATGTGCATGACCCATACCACCTACTAACCATAAGAGAATGTTACAATTCATGGCACGTATGCACATCGCATGTGTATGTGCATAATTAATGCCCCTTAATAATGGTAAGAGAATGTTAAAGTTCAATGAAATAATGCATGTGGCATGTGTACGTGCATGACTAAAACCCCCTACTAATGGTAAGAGAATGTTACAGTTCATGGAACTTATGCATGTGGCTTGTGTATGACCATGACTAATATGCCCTACTAATGGTAAGAGAATGTTAAAATTCATGGATCTTATGCATGTGGCATGTGTACATGCATGACTCATCCCCTACTAATGGTAAGAGAATGTTAAAGTTTTTTGGAACTTATGCATGTGGCATGTGTATGTGCATGACTAATACCCCCTACTAATGGTATGAGAATGTTACACTTCATTGATCTTATGCATGTGGCATGTGCAAGTGCATGACTAATACCCCCTACTAATGGTAACAGAATGTTACAGTTTATGGAACTTAGCATGTGGCATGTTTACATGCATGTCTAATACCCCCTATTAATTGTAAGAGAATGTTACAGTTCATGGAACGTATGCATGTGGCATGTATACATGCATGACTAATACCCCCTACTAATGGTAAGAGAATGTTAAAGTTCACGGAACTTATGCATGTGGCATGTGTATGTGCATGACGTATACCTCCTACTAATGGTAAGAGAATGTTATACTTCACAGAACTTATACATGGGGCATGTGTACATGCATGACTAATACCCCCAACTAATGGTAAAAGAAATTTACAGTTCATGGAACTTATCCATGTGGCATGTGTAAGTCCATGACTAATACCCCCTACTAATGGTAAGAGAATGTTAAAGTTCATGGAACTTATTCATCTGGCATGTGTAAGTGTATGACTAAAAACCACTACTAATGGTAAGAGAATGTTACAGTTCATTAAGCTTATGCATCTGCCATGTGCACGTGCATGACTATCACCCCCTATTAATAGTAAGAAAATGTTAAACTTCATGGAACTTATGCATGTGGCATGTGTACATGCATGATTAATGTCCCCTACTAATGGCAAGAGAATGCTAAAGTTCACGGAACTAATGCAGTTCACGGAACTAATGCATGTGGCATGTGTACGTGCATGACTAATACCCCCTAATAATGGTAACAGAATGTTACACTTTATGGAACTTAGCTTGTGGCATGTTTACATGCATGTCTAAAACCCACTACTAATGGTAAGAAAATGTTACAATTCATGGAACTTATACATGTGGCATGTATAGGTTCATGACTAATACCCCTTACTAATGGTAAGAGAATGTTAAAGTTCATGGAACATATACATGTGGCATGTGTACATGCATGAATAATTCCCACTACTGATGGTAAGAGAATGTTAAAGTTCATGGAGCTTATGCATGTGGCATGTTTAAGTGCATGACCAATCCCCCCTACTAAGGGTAAGAGAATGTTACCATTCATAGAACTTATGCATGTGGCATGTGTAGGTGCATGACTAATACCCCTTACAAATGGTAAGAGAATGCTAAAGCTCATGGAGCTTATGCATGTTGTATGTGTAAGTGCATCAATAATACCCCCTACAAATGGTAAGAGAATGTTAACGTTCATGGAACGTAAGCATGTAGCATGTGTACGTGCAAGACTTATACCCCCTACTAATGGCAAGAGAATGTTAAAGTTCATAGAACTTATGCATCTGGCATCTGCAGGTGCATGACTAATACCCTCTACTAATGGTAAGAGAATGTTATACTTCACGAAACATATACATGTGGCATGTGTAGATGCATGACTAATACCCCTACTAATGGTAAGAGAATGTTACAGTTCATGAAACATATGCATGTGGCATGTGTTACTGCATGACTTATACCCCCTACTAATGGTAAGAGAATTTTATACCTCACGGGACTTATGCATTTGGCATGTGCACAGGCATGACTAATATGCCTACTAATGACAAGAAAATGTTAAAGTTCATGGGGTTTATGCATGTGGCATGTACACGTGCATGAATAATACCCCCTACTAATGGCAAGTGAATGTTAAAGTTCACGGAACTAATGCATGTGGCATGTGTACGTGCATGACTAATACCCCCTAATAATGGTAACAGAATATTACAGTTTATGGAACTTAGCATGTGGCATGTTTATGTGTTAGTCTAATACCCTCTACTAATGGTAAGAGAATGTTACAGTTCATGGAACTTATACATGTGGTATGTATACGTTCATGGCTAATACCCCTTACTAATGGTAAGAGAATGTTACAGTTCATGGAACTTATGCATGTGGCATGTGTACATGCATGACTCATCCCCTACTAATGGTAAGAGAATGTTAAAGTTTTTGGAACTAATGCATGTGGCATGTGCACGTGCATGACTAATACTCCCTACTAATGGTATGAGAATGTTACACTTCACTGAGCCTATGCATGTGGCATGTGCAAGTACATGACTAATACCCTTACAGTTTATGGAACTTAGCATGTGGCATGTTGACATGCATGTCTAATACCCCCTATTAATTGTAATAGAATGTTACAGTTTATGGAACTTAGCATGTGGCATGTTGACATGCATGTCTAATACCCCCTATTAATTGTAAGAGAATGTTACAGTTCATGGAATGTATGCATGTGGCATGTATACATGCATGACTAATACCCCTACTAATGGTAAGAGAATGTTATACTTCACAGAACTTATACATGGGGCATGTGTAAGTCCATGACTAATACCCCCTACTAATGGTAAGAGAATGTTAAAGTTCATGGAACTTATTCATCTGGCATGTGTAAGTGTATGACTAAAAACCCCTACTAATGGTAAGAGAATGTTACAGTTCATTGAGCTTATGCATCTGCCATGTGAATGTGCATGACTATCACCCCCTATTAATACTAAGGAAATGTTAAACTTCATGGAACTTATGCATGTGGCATGTGTACATGCATGATTAATGTCCCCTACTAATTGCAAGAGAATGCTAAAGTTCACGGAACTAATGCATGTTGAATGTGTACGTGCATGACTAATCCCCCTAATAATGGTAACAGAATGTTACACTTTATGGAACTTAGCTTGTGGCATGTTTACATGCAAGTCTAAAACCCTCTACTAATGGTAAGAGAATGTTACAGTTCATGGAACGTATACATGTGGCATGCATACTTTCATGGCTAATACCCCTAACTAATGGTAAGAGATTGTTACAGTTCATGGAATGTATGCATGTGGCATGTGTAGGTGCATGACTAATACCCCCTACTCATGGTAAGAGAATGTTACAGTTCATGGAGCTTATGCATCTGGCATGTGTTAGTGCATCACTAATACCCCCTACAAATGGTAAGAGAATGTTAAAGTTCAAGGAACTTATGCATCTGGCATGTGTATGTGCATGACTCATATCACCTACTAATCATAAGAGAATGTTACAGTTCATGACACGTATGCACATCGCAGTTGTACGTGCATAATTAATGCCCCTTAATAATGGTAAGAGAATGTTAAAGTTCAAGGAAATAATGCATGTGGCATGTGTATATGCATGACAAAAAACCCCTACTAATGGTAAGAGAATGTTACAGTTCATGGAACTTATGCATGTGGCCTGTGTATGTCCATGACTAATATGCCCTACTAATCGTAAGAGAATGTTAAATTTCATGGATCTTATGCATGTGGCATGTGTACATGCATGACTAATACCCCCTACTAAAGGCAAGAGAATGTTACAGTTCATGGAACTTATGCACACAGCATGTGGAGGTGCATAACTAATACCCCTACTAATGGCAAGATAATGTTTAGGTTCATGGAACTTATGCATGCGGCAAGTATACATGCAGGACTAATACCCCCTACTAATGGCAAGACAATGCTAAAGTTCTTGGAACTTATACATGTGGCATGTATAAGTGCATGACTGATACCCCCTACTAATGGTAAGAGAATGCTCTACTTCATGGAACTTATACATGTGGCATGTGTAGATGCATGACTAATACACCACTCTAATGGTAAGAGAATTTTACATTTTATGGAACTTATGCATGTGGCATGTGTACATGCAGGACTAATACCACCTACTAATGATAAGAGAATGTTAAAGTTCATGGAGCTTATGCATGTGGCTTGTGTACATGCATAACTAATACCTCCTACAAATGGTACAAGTAATGATAAAGTTCATGGAGCTTATGCATCTGGTATGTGCTAGTCCATCACTAATACACCCTACTAATGGTAAGAGAATGTTACAGTTCATGGAACGCATGCATGTGACGTGTACATGCATGACTATTACCCCGTACTAATGGTAAGAGAATGTTACAGTTCATGGAACTTATCCATGTGGCATGTGTAAGTGCATGATTAATTCCCCCTACGAATGGTAAGAGATTGTTAAAGTTCATCGAACTTATACATGTGGCATGTGTACGTGCATGAATAATACCCCCTACTAATAGTAAGAAAATGTTACAGTTCATTGAGCTTATGCATGTGGCATGTGTACGTGCATGACAAATACTCCTGACAAATGGTAAGAGAATGTCACAGTTCATGGAATTTATGCACGTGGCATGTGTACACGCATGTCTACTACCACCTACTGACGGTAAGAGAATGTTAAAGTTCATGGATTTTATGCATGTGGAATGTGTAATTGCATGACTAATACCCCTTACTAATGGTAAGAGAATGTTAAAATTCATGGAACATATGCATGTGGCATGTGTACGTGCATGAATAATACCCACTACTGATGGTAAGAGAATGTTAATGTTCATGGAACTTATGCATGTTTACTAATGGTAAGAGAATGTTAATGTTCATGGAACTTATGCATGTGGCATGTGTAATGTAAGTGCATTACAATTCCCCCCTACTAAGAGTAAGAGAATGTTACCATTCATATAACTTATGCACGTGGCATGTGTAAGTGCATGACTAATACCCCTTACTAATGGTAAGAGAATGCTAAAGCTCATGGAGCTTATGCATGTGGCATGTGTAAGTGCATCAATAATACCCCCTATTAATGTTAAGAGAATGTTAACGTTCATGGAACGTAAGCATGTGGCATGTGTACGTGCATGACTTATACCCCCTACTAATGGTAAAAGAATGTTAAAGTTCATGGAACTTATGCATGTGGCATGTATACATGCATGACTAATACCCCCTACTAATGGTAAGAGAATGTTAAAGTTCACAGAACATATGCATGTGGCATCTGCAGGTGCATGACTAATACCCTCTACTAATGGTAAGAGAATGTTATACTTCACAGAACTTATACATGGGGCATGTGTACATGTATGACTAATACCCCCAACTAACGGTACGAAAAATTTACAGTTCATGGAACTTATCCATGTGGCATGTGTAAGTCCATGACTAATACCCCATATTAATGGTAAGAGAATGTTACAGTTCATGAAATATATGCATGTGGCATGTGTACATGCATGACTAATACCCCTACTAATGGCAAGAAAATGTTAATGTTCATGTTGTTTATGCATGTGGCATGTGTACGTGCATGACTAATACCCCCTAGAAATGGTAAGAGAATGTTAAAGTTCATTAAGCTTATTTATCTGCCATGTGTTAGTGCATCACTAATACCCCCTACTAATGGTAAGAGAATGTTAAAGTTCATGGAACTTATTCATCTGGCATGTGTAAGTATATGACTAGAAACCCCTACTAATGGTAAGAGAATGTTACAGTTCATTGAGCTTATGCATCTGCCATGTGCACGTGCATGACTATCACCCCCTATTAATAGTAAGAAAATGTTAAACTTCATGGAACTTATGCATGTGGCATGTGTACATGCATGATTAATGTCCCCTACTAATGGCAAGAGAA